>NC_087205.1:12242260-12244760 GCF_015104395.2 Macrobrachium nipponense | reverse complement strand
TTTACTGTATCTCCATTCATATTCTCTTTCTTCCATCTTATTTTCCCCCCTCTACTTACATTTTTTTTAATAGTGCACTGGGGTAGGGGGGTTGGTTTTCCTCCTGTTATGCAATTAAAGACTTTTTACTGTTAATTTCCTTTTCAGCGGTAAATGACCTCATAGGTCCCAGCGCTTGGCCTTTAGCCTGAATTTAATATTCTCTTCGATGATTAATTTACTATTGAATGAGTTTCAGATTATCCTGTTCAACTGCGTTGTATCGTAGGCTTTTCTGTGGCTCTGGTTTTGATAGCTATTCGTTAAAATCTTCGGGTTTTTCACTCCCAGAATTACAGGTTAGTTTTACTGCTAACTTTAACCGAAGGAAAGATAATTATAATTGCTCTGCCGTGTTGATGAACGACACTAATATTAACATAGCGTTTACCCATCCTCCTGTTCACTTTACCTTAGAAATAACCAAAGGAAATCATATATGACAAGTCCGTCATCAAGGCTATGATTGAAATCTATGCCTTTTTGGATTTGATACTGATGCACACGGCTTATTTAACCACTGTACTGGCAAGACTTAATCCCTAAGTAAACCGAATTGCATATTAATAGGCATCCGTGTCTGAATATTAAAGGAACATATAAAAACCTAAAGGCTTCTAAGGACCTTGTGGCCTTTGAAGTCTAACTAACAAGCGCGAGGGGTGTAACTAACTCGATATCAAGAGAAGGAAATGCTAATTGGTTATGATTGCAAAGTGACACGTAATGTTTTCCTCATCATACACTGGGAAATTTAATGAGATTGCTTTACCTTAGGAAGGGTAATAAATGTCAGCTGCAGGTCTGGTGGCGTAATGAACTCTCCCTCTTGCCTGTGACGAGAGAAAATTGAAAGATGATAGCAGCGCGTCTCAACGTGCGAGCACAGTTCATTTCCGCGTCGTAATTAAATATCCAGATTTTTTTTTCCTCACCATTTCCCGGTGTAATATTGATGTTTTGTGACGTCTGTGATGTGGAATTGTGTGTTGCTTGAAGCGTAATGAAGGACAATGAACACGTACAATGACGTTAGCTTTACATCAAAAGACCAAATGGTTTATTTTTAAAGTCCCAGTTTCATACTGATGTTTTGTGACGCGTGGAGAATACGAACGGGGAGATGTATGGTACTTGAAGCGTAATGAAGTGTACAGTGACATCAGGTTTACATCAAATCATTTTTCTTAAAGGAAACTGAGCTGGCGATCTCCGTTATGACTTGCAAGGCACAGCAAACAAAAAACATGTAATAACTTATTTCTAAGGATAAACAAATCTTATTTATTATGCATGTGTCCTTACGCATAGCACGTGAATGATCAAATAACAGATTCCGTGTTCATTCATTTAACCATTAAACTATCAAGACGATTTCGCAAGGCAAAGTGACTTTGATATTAATGTGCATCTGTGTCTGAATATTAAAGGAGTATATAAAAGCCTAGAAGGGTTCTAATGACAAAAACCATCGTTTTACTTCATTAATTTCTTTTCAAGGTACTAAGAAGTGTTAGGAAATGTAAATTCACGACAATCATATATCCAGAAAGGAAGGTATGTTTACTTCCGTAAAGTAATGGAGGATTTATTTCTATTTTGATAACCATTCAGCGAAGTATGGATGCAACACAGGGGTAAAAACAATAATAGGAAAGTTTTTTTTCTTTATTTCTGAGAAAACTTCCATTCAAGTAAGACACTTTATGAGTTTACTTTATTTTTCTTAACCTTTTCTCGGTGCTTATGATTTCTATTCTGGATTTACTTAACCTTCGCATTGTAAATATATTGTAGACATACCCTAGAATTAATTATAATCAAAATCTATAAATCAGAAAGTCTAAATTTAGTACGATCAGAAAGAGCACAACCGATGTGTTCAGTATTTACGTCAGATTCCTACAACCATATTGACATTGTCTACTCAATTACCACATTAATTAAAAAAACCGTAATTTACATTACCAGCTTTTCATATTTCTCAGTTCAAAACCGCTGCTTTGTACTATAATGCTGCAAAGTAATACGCTAATTCTTCTTTATTCCTGAGGCGCTATCATCTATACGTGAAATATTTTCTTGAAATAAGAGTTAAAAGATATTTTTTGTAGTATTTACCAAATTGTTATACTCAGAAGAGCTCTTTTGTTCCTTATAGAGTTTTCTTATTTTGCTTATATGTTCCCTTCAGAAATTGTTTTGCAATTTATTCGCTTTCATTATAATTACTGTATGCGCTGATTGCTGATGACAATTCTACAACTGACAGTGACTGATCTTCAGATATACTAAGACACCATCGTCCATTCGTCCACCCTTGCGGTTCTAAATAAACGCAGAAAATAGAGGGATTATCCAACGCATCCCCCGTTTTTCAAAGTAGACATAAAAATCAATGGGAATATTAGTTCCCTTCCCTAGATAATGAAACTTCATAAATGAGCGTTGGTAGGAAGAA
>NC_087205.1:12224760-12229760 GCF_015104395.2 Macrobrachium nipponense | reverse complement strand
ACAACCTTCGCTTGTATGAGAGAGAGAGCCGTTTAGCACTATGTCTAAACTCACATGAATCCGTTGATATAGGATAGAATTCAAAGAGTCAGCTGTACAAATTTTATTATTCATGGCTTCTGAACAGTGAGTGAGTTTATCTAAGTCTTTAATGACTGTAAATGATTTCTTATCAGAAGAAATCAGTACATGCCCTGTTAAATTGGATATTACTGGATTTGAGTTATTCGTCATAAAAGTAGGAAACGGTGCTATTTTGTATGATTGCCAAGCATCGGAAGAATCAAAAGGAATCGTGATCATAATTCTATAATTTTCTACGCTGACTGATATTAGGCTATAATAGAATTCTACTTTATGGGCATCCAATAAAGGAATATAACCTAGCTTCTCCCGTCCGTTTTCCAAAGTTAACGTCAGATCTTTAATAGGCATGAGGTGAGGAGATAACACCCCCTTTGTTGCTAACGTAATTGCTTCTACGTAATCTTTTGACTTTTCAATAAAATGTGATATTTTCACACGGATATGATCTATTTTCGAACTATAGTAAGCTAAAGTAGCCAGCAAATGTTGAACTTCCATGACCTGATCGATATTATTTGAATGTTCATTAACGATATTCATTATTTGATTGATCGAAGATAACTGGCTGCGAAGTTCTGATAAGGCCAGTTCCGTTTTGTGTTGCAAAACTCAGTTCTTTATTTTGATTATTTATCTTGAGGCGATTTGAGATTCCTAAGCCTAGATTCGCAACTGATCCTAAGATGTTTAGTCCAGCTAGAATAAGCGGGTTGCGGCGTTCAAGAGTATTGTGCCGCACAGACCACATCAGCAGGTCACGAGCGAGTTCTTCTGCCTCGGCGGTTTTATTTTGTATGTCATAAGACAACATTTCTGCGACGCTTGTTGTTTGAGCTAGTGAAACCTCTGAGTTAGCATGAAAATTACGTTCATGCATTTCCTTAAGGGAAATACCAAAACCTCATCAGGTCATTCTTTAAGTTAAGGACGTCATCTTCAGGTAAGAAAATAGCATGCATATCTACCTCGATAACAATATTACTTGACACGATGATACATCATCGATTCTCTCGATAATCGAGCCATGATTAAATTCTATGTCTTTTTAGTCCTAGCACTCTTTCCATACAACAAAGATGTCTGAATACACAATATCACTCCTAACAATAACAGATTCATTTTTGAAAACCTGCAATGAGTAAAACAGATGTAATAACTCGCGTAAAAGAATAGGTTTACATACAATATGATTAATAGATATATATATAATTATTATACAAGTTTCATAAATACAACCATTTTTTCCCTCACTCCATCTACCTTTCTTTAGATTCTGATATGTGCCAATGGGACTATCCTCACATCAGTGGGTTTGGATACATTTTGAACCCTAACTCTATTGGCCGTTAAATTTTCTAAAATGTTAAACGGGCCTTCAACTTAGGTGTCGTTTATAATTTAAACCTTTACGCACGTATACTTGTATGTATACCTGATCGCCCACGGCATATGTTCTAGTTGGCTTAGCTATTTTATCATGATTTTTTTTCATTATTATCTGTGCTTCTTCTAAATTCTTACGAATTATATTATATCGACTTATGCTTGCATCCATAACATCCTTTAGAGGATTTGATAAATTAGTTGTAGGCTTTAAGATGTGAAAGGCGTTCGGGCCGGGCCCGGGATACCGTACAGTGCCTCGTGCGGTGTCATTTTAATAGACACGTGATACGAGTGATTAAGTGTGCTTAGTACCGGGGCAGGTATGGCAATGTCCCAGTTTTGGGATCTGCCCCCCCTAAGGTGACCCTTAAAATGTTTAAAAACCTTACGATTTGCCCTTTCCACTAGCCCATTAGACTCTGGGTGATAGATCATGGTATTGATTTTCTTTATACAAAGGAATTCGCACAAGGAGTAAGGAAATGATTATTGAAACTCCCCGCCCGAGTCTGAGATAATGATGTGTGGAATTCCATGTTTACAAATGTAGCACTCGTAAAACTTCCTAGCGCACTCAACCGCGGTTTTTGTTTTAAGCGCTATAAGTTCTGTATATCGAGTCAAAGCGTCTATAATTACTAGGAGGTGCTTATTTCCTCTGTCTGACTCGTAAAATCCTGTAATAAATCTAAATGTACTCTTTCAAAGGGTTGATTTGGCACGGGGTAAGCCCCTAGGCTGACAGGTGTCTTCGTGTGCCCTTTGTATTCTTGACAAGTGCGACAATTTGCTATGTGCTTTTTTTATATCTCTAAGCATCGTATGCCAATAAAATAAGGATTTGGCTTTCTGTGACATCAGGTATAACCCGGATGTCCGTGCAGTGGATTTTCATGCAACCACTTTAAGACAGTGGGTATGAGTGAGATAGGCACCACCACCTGGTTGTTATTCAACTGCGGTTGTGTTACGGGTTTTCCTCGTCACAGATCCTACACAGGATATTTTCCTGTAGGATATAATTCTGCTGCTTATACTTTAGGTATTCTTTTTCCTTCGGATTTCCGTTTAACGCAATGATGATTTTTCTATTTGCGGATCTTTTCTTTGTTCCGTCTGTAATAGTTCAGCACTCCAGCCCAGATCTTCCTGTTCGGATATAGTTTTAACAACGGGCATGGAGGTTGATATATCTATTAATTCAGCTAATGGCTCGGTACAAGATGAAGAGGGGTTGCGTGATAATGCGTCAGCAATGATATTTGCTTTCCCAGGTAAATACCCGATCCTCGCGCCAAAGTCCTGAATGATCATGTGCACCGAGTTCGCTTGGGGCTGGTGACTAAAGCCCTTTAAAAGAAGTCGGTTTAGGGGCTTATGATCAGTGAGAACCTTGACGGGATAACCGATAGATTATGAATTTAAAGTGCACGAGTGAATTAACAATAGCGAGCCCTTCCTGTCTATTACTGCATATTTACTTTCGGAAGGTCTCAGTTTACGTGAATAAAAAGCTATAGGGAAAAACTGTCTATCATATTGTTGAAGCAATACCCCACCTACTCCTAGGTCTGAGGCGTCTGTTGCTATGAAAAATTCCTTATTGAAGTCAGGAAATTTCAAGATAGGAGAACTACACAGTTCATCTTTCAATTTATCGAAACGCCTGTTGATGAATTTCAGACCATACGAAATCTACGCCCTTTTTTATAAGATCGGTTAGGGGAGCGGCTATGATTGAGTAATTGCGGATGAAGCGGCGATAATAACCGCTGCATCTAAAAATTGCTGTATTCCCTTGACGTTAGTAGGTATCGGAAAATTACGGATAGCCGACACCTTATCGTGGACGACTTTAAGACCTTCACTAGAAACCGTGAAACTAGATAGACTAGTTCTGTTTTAAAAAAATCACACTTGCTTATCTTTACCCTTAAATTATGCTGCCTTAACCTTTGTAACACTAACTCCAATTTACGTAAATGTTCTTCTAATGTGTTGGAAAAGATTACTAAGTCATCCATGTAGGCATGTAGGATATCTCCCAACAAGTCTCCAAACACGACGTTTATCATACGAGTAAAAGTTATAGGAGTACAACGTAAACCAAAAGGCATACGCAAAAATTCATAATGTCCCCTGGCTGTGGCTGAAGGCAGTGTATGGGATACTTTCTTGTTCCATCGGAATCTGATGAAATCCTTTTAGTAAGTCTAGGCTTGTGAAATATTTATTCTGGCCTAGTAAAGATAGGATATCATCGGTACAATGTACTGGGAATCTGTCAGGGATGTTTCTTCGTTTGTTAAACGACGAAATCTACGCATATCCGCCAAGTTCGATCTTTTTTCGGTACTACTATAAACGGAAAATTATAGGGCTGTTTGATTTCCTAATGACTCCTTCCTTTAACATTTTACCTACTTCCTCTGTTATCTCATTCTGAAATTTTCATAGGAAGTCTGTACGAAGGTACATAGATTACTTTCTGTTTGTCCTTGAGCCTGATTTGATGCTCTATGACATCCGTTTTTCCTAAGGTTCCATCCGTAGTGGAAAAAACATCATGATATTTAGTTAACAGATTCAAAAAATTTCTGCTGAATTTCTTCTTCTTGAATATCTTTATTGATTTTGTTCTTTATAGATTGCAAAAGGGTTTCATCCGCGACTGATTGAGCGTGATTTATCTCAGCTACGGTAAGAATGCGATGTTATAAACTTCGGCATCCAAGATATGTGATTTTTGTGGATTACTAAAGTGGTATTCAAATGATTACAGACTTCGATATTACATTGCTGTTGTGAGCCGACTGTATAAACGGCTTGTGACGGATAATCCGTGTGTTTTCAGAGTTTCGGAAAGGATTAATGTTTCAGATCCTGGCAAGTTCTTTTTACACGCACTAATATATTTGAAGTTACGTTAGGCTCGAGAGTTTGCGTGCAAGCTGATATTACGGGTGAGCGAGAGTTTCTGTTGGGTTGCCTGTATTATTTCTTGGTTCATGAGACCGGTGATTGGTTCCGTAATGTAAGTGACAACTCTGTCTGTCTCTTTATTATCTAAAACAGATTTTAGGGTATTAGAAGACCTATAGAATTTCCCTTTGATATACACGCTGTGTTTTGCAGGTGCTAAGATAATATTTTGAGTGCCATAGACGGGTATCCGATAATTACTGCGGGATACATATTAATGTTTTGTACAACGACAAAGGTATCAGCAAACGTGCGCTTACCGACCTTGTACTGTACATGAGTTACGCCCACAACATTTAATTCATTATTCCCAATGCCTGAGAGCCTTATTCCGGACTTTTTCTATAGGGAAATTTGAAAAGAGTAAATGATGAGTCCTTAAATCCATTATATTACGTGGACTACCAGAATCAAAGAACAAAGTGAATGACTTATGGTCCAAATTTACTGCATGTAAGGTTGGTCGCAACTCGTTTTGACTAATAATTGCATGAATTTGTTGCAAATCTACGGGAACCTGCACAGATTTTTTTGATTCGGCCGTG
>NC_087205.1:12214760-12219760 GCF_015104395.2 Macrobrachium nipponense | reverse complement strand
TCATATCTGGAATTGCAATTCCTATTCATTACTACCAAACCAAAGCTATATAAATACAAAATTACTGAAAAAAAATGTACAAGAAGGTGTTAATAACCCTTTTCTTTTCTATTCCTATTTTTCCGTCGTATCTTCTCCGCGCCCTCCCAGGTAGATGGGTATTTGTTTAAGCTGGCCATAAACTAACAAGGGATCTCCCTCACAATGCAGCTTTTGTCCCTTGAGGAACCAACATGTGTAAAGGTTCCTCTTGAGAACTCTTCCTCAAGGATGCATCGAACATCACCCGTTTCTCAAAGTATGTTTCTTTCGTTGATAACTAATGGCTGGAGCCCGATCATTTTCATCGACTTCAACTTGTAATAATCCATTAAAAGGCAGGAATGATGGGAAATTTAAAAGAGGACAAATAAAATAAGAATACTTTCTTTTAAGGCAGAAGTAATTAGGCAATTAAATAGAATTGCTTTTTTTAAGACAGAATAAGCTTCATATACAATTTCTTCTGAAGCATCAGATCTTGTTTTTTATATATTATAATTGTATTCAACAAAATCAACTCGCTTGTACGTTTTAGTTAAATCTATGTACATAAAAATGTATGAGCTACCTTTAATTAGGCAATTTAATAGATTTTCTTCTTTTAATAAAGACTAGGCTTCATGTATATTTTCTTCTGAATCAGCAGATCTTGGTGTTTTTTCATAGATATATATTAGGAGATTATTATAATTACCTTCAACAAAGATAAGATAAGAATACCTCTTATTTTATGAAGGCAGAAATAATTAGAGAACTAAATAGAATTTCTTCTTTTGATATAGTATAAGCTTCATGTACATTTTCTTCTGAATCAGCAGATATTGGCTTCTTTTTTATATATATTAGGAGATTATTATAATTGTCTTTAACCAAATCAACTTACTTGTAAGTTGGAAAAAAATGATTAAAAATAATGAAATAACTATAATGTTCAAATTAAAAATAATACGAAATACAAATAAGAATAATAAAAGTAAATAAAAATAGTTGAATTTGTGTTCAGCAAAAATTTCTGGACTACCTTTTATGGCTTATATATAGACGAGGCGGCTGCTTTGGGAGGTCGATGCTGCTCTTCAATACCTCAGGTCTCTCCCAATGTTTCTTAAAAACAACTTTCTTAATATAATCCTTATAAGTTTCCTCTATAGAATATGGATAATAACAATAGGAGGGTCTCTTGTCCCTCACATCCATATCCTCCCTTCTTGACATTATAAGTTAAAAAAAACAAACTTGAATATTGATCTATGAAAAATTAATTTCACGTGCAATCTATAGCCAGATTTTATCATGTAATAATACTAATTAGGGGAGGGTGCCACTTTTGAAAGAAGAGTCTCTCTCTCTCTCTCTCTCTCTCTCTCTCTCTCTCTCTCTCTCTCTCTCTCTCTCTCTCTCTCTCTCTCTTTAATCAAGTTTCCATTAATCAGGTGAGTTTGTTTACAATGCGTGATAATGTTTACTATTTAAAATGATGCATCATTTTATAACACTTTTGGACTGTCGTATAGAAAATAAAGACTTCTCTTTATTGTAACTAATATCTTTGAAACAACGGTTAGTGTATCTTTTTGTTCACAAGCATAATAAATTGTTTCCTTTTTATGAAGGAATTAAAATATTTTAGCGTGTCATTCAAACATTACCTTATGACTATAACATAACTAGAATAAATAAGTGGCTCTCATCAGATGTGATAGAAGTCCAAGCATAAAAATAATATTAACCTTTAAAATGCTAATTTAATTCATTCATCTGGTTTTTGTGAAACTTACAATGTCATACTAATACAGACATCGAATAACATATGTGGTATTGAGTAAACTGGTAATTTTTGTAAGGTCCTGCCATTACGAAAATAAATAAATAAAATAAAAAGATAAAAATGTAAAACAAAATAATAATAAAAATTACAAGTAAATAAAGCTAAAATAAATAGAATTGAATAACAGTAATGTCAAACATAAAATTAGTAGAATAGCAACAAAGTATATAAAAATCAATGAAAATTGTAATAAGAAAATTAGAAATAATAAATAAAAATATATACAAATATATGAAATTCATGAGAATGATTTAAAATAAGAAATACAGAAAGTAATAGAAAACATACTTTAGGAAAAATAAGTACGAATAAATAAAAGTATAACTATTTAAAAGCAAATAGAAGAAAGTATTTAAAAATTATAATTAATTAAAATATAAACTGTAAAAGCAAAAAAACAATATAAATAAATATTTTTTTTTCTTTTGAAATTCAGATTATTTTGAAATATTTCCTTACACTTTTAGGATATTTTTAATGCTGTTACGTTAAGTATATCTGAAAAAATAGAGAAGAATATATTTTTAAATTGCATTAAAATTTAAGCATTTTATCACAGCACTGGAATGACAATAGATTAAGTTTAATATAATTTAATTTGCCATTAGTTCAACATTGCACTTACAATCAATTACTTTTCTCCTGAATATGACAAGAAACGTGCATCATATTGCAGAGAAACTCGGACAATACTATAACTTTTAGATAATCAGATATCGATAAGCTAAATATTTCAAAACTCCGTACAATGTCATGCATTAACAAGGTCAGTCGAAGAAGATATTAGGTCGGGATGCATTAAAAGAGACTTTTTTCAATATTTCTGAGATACTGATGATATTTTATTAAATTCCTTGAGAGCTCTGATGTTTTGAGTTATAAACAGTATATTACCTCTCTCCGTCTCATTCATTTTTCTTTTTCTTTTTTGGGGACTACAAGGAGCGTTCAAATGAATTTTGAGGGTCCTGTATCCAGCTTGGAGATTCTCCGTATCGAAAAATTTAAACATTTAACATCTCTAAAGATAAAAGATTCGTAAAAGCAGCCTTAAAAATAAATCGTAAACAAAAACAGTGCAAGAGATTTTAACAGTTTTAACGAGACTATCAAAACCAAGTTATACAAACAATGCGGTTATGATTTACGATGGCTCTGATTAATGAGCAAAGTATGGACAACAGTCACCAGTTCATGAACACCCTTTCATTTGTCATCACATAACATTATATCTCATTAATTTGAACGCTCTGACAAATAATCCGGATGCGGAAATGTTATTTGAATTTGAATGAAAGAACTGACAAAAGAAAATGAATGAATGTTAATGAGACAGGAACATTATACCCGCTTTCTGCAGTTGAAATGATGACTGGGGCTTCGTGAAACGCATATAACAACATAATATTTCGCAATTCTATGCAAAGAAGTGCTCATATTTCGGGCGAGATGAAACTCAGTGCATAGATCATCCGACGTGAATCAAATTTACTTTGCAGATTGTTGCAGCAGTCGTGCAGCATGCGAGAGAGAGAGAGAGAGAGAGAGAGAGAGAGAGAGAGAGAGATGGAGCTTTCAGATATCTTTTCAGATATATAATTACATTACATAGAATATGTTTTGATGATCAACTGAAGCGTGATATATATATATATATATCTATCTATATATATATATATATATATATATATAGATATATATATATATATATATCTTATCTCCCCCCCCTTTTTACTAAAAGTACACAAATTGGAAACCCATACCTGTTGTCAATGGTGCCCTCTGTCTGCAACCATGTCGTTAGACTATTAAGATCTCGTAAGTATAAAAATATACTATTTATTACCCAAAACAGTTAAATATAAAATAGAACAAAATGATTAACAAGTCATGATGACAGAAAACCCAAATCTGCCCATAAAGAAAACTAGTAAGTTAACATTTTACCCTCCTGACTATGAATTCACTTCCAGACCGAAAATGTCAATGAGTTCATCATATTAGTCAGGTTAGAGATTCCCGTCTCTAGTACCATGAAATAAAACCCATCTGTAATAAAGATAACAATGGATAAAAGATACACTTCAAACATCACTCTTTTCAAAGAAATTTAAATAAAGAAAGTATTTCACACTTATCTCTCTTTTCCAAGGTAACGGTTTTTTAAGTCTTACAAAATATGTTTCATACCTTTACGATGGGGGTTTCCTCTCCCGACACCTGACGTGTACCAACCGACCTCTTTGTGCTTACCAAAAGGAGTGTGGCTTTCGCAAGTGCCTTGGTCTATTAGACCTGTAACATCCGTACAAACGAATGTACATGCTTGACACCAAGACAAGCGATCTCTCGGTTAAACGCTTACATACCCAAATTCCTTCACTCAAGTAAGCTGCCCTTACAGTCTGTCTCCAAGCAAGACATGAATATTGGGATTTCCAACAAGACATGATATGGATTCACTAACATTACACACTTGTAAGCATATATATATATATATATATATATATATATATATATATATATATCTATATATATATAGTATATACTATATTATATATATATATATATATATATAAGTTACAGATACATAACACCAAAGTAGTATACAAAAACTGACAAATCTGGATGCTACTGAAGAATCCATTACATACACAAAGGCGAGGTCCTCATCCTCCCGAGGAAGTGACCAGGTACTAGACCCCTGTCCATACTACTAACAGAAGCAGCCATTATCCAAACAGACGTAGAGGTTCTCATCCTCTCATCGAAGTCAATCCTCCCGTTGAAGTCAAAAATGACTTACAAATGCTCCAAATACTGCCATGCTGCTGTTGCCTTCTCAGCCGCAGTTTCCCAGAACATCTCAGGTCGCCATCCAAAAACCTGTCTTAAGCTGTTCACACCTCGACAAAAGTTACCTCGTCACCATGACGATAAACACTGGCGGGTAGGGGAAACAACACAACCATATTAATGGTTGTTTAAAAAAAATAACGACTCATAGTTACACCTTCCTACCCACCAAAATTTTCTTTTTTTTTAAACAAAAAAGTTTTTTGACCCAATCCTGTCACGGTCACCAATGTAATGGTCTCGTTTTTAGAGACCAGCAGGTTCAAAATAAAAA
>NC_087205.1:12202260-12207260 GCF_015104395.2 Macrobrachium nipponense | reverse complement strand
TTCTTAAGAGCCTTACAATTTTGTCACTAGATTTCCTGGAAAAAGAATTTGAACTAATTCGTAAGCAACTTTCGTCTTTAAAGTATCCTGAACATATAATTGAGAGAGCAATTCCCAAAGCAAACGTAATTTTCTACCAACCTCCTCAAAACAAGACCAGAGATACTCCCAACAATAAAAAAAAAATTCCACACCTGGACATGATTAAGACAGTGATCAGACCCTCAGAAAATCTAACCCTTTTGCATTTACTTACCCAAACACCTTAGCCAAATCCCTGATTAACGTCCAACAAAAGACATCCCCCAGGGACACAGGGGTTTATGATATCCCATGCCAGGAATGTGACCAATCTTACATTGGATTTACAGGAAAATCACTTCCCCAGAGATTAATACAACACAAACGGTCAGTTAGGTATGGGTAACTGAACTCAGCTATTTTAAACCATATAAATGAACATAACCATAGAATAAACTGGAATTTGTCACGTATAATTTATAGCAGCAACTGCCGGTACAAGAGTCAAAAGATGGAATCGGCCTTAATAAAAGAGAGGCAGGTAATGAACATCTCAAAAGGAGCATGGGATTCAGATGTGATCGACAAGATTTTCATTCAACCAACGCTTAAGAAGATTAAAGGAAGATTATCAGCGGGGGTGACCTAAATTGGCTTACCTGTGGATGGACCTCTTGGTATAAATGCCACCTTTTCTGTAAACTTTTCTCATTCATCTATCTGAAGAGAGAGACAGCAGTCTCTGAAATATATTATTTTTCTCTCTATATTTTGGTGTTTTTATGCGATCCTTTTATTTATCCATCATATATATATATATACTATATATATATATATATATATATATATATATATATTACTATATATATATATATATATATATAATATATATATATTATATATATATATATATATATATGTATATATTATATATGTATATATTATATATATATATATATATATATATATATAATATATATATTATATATATATATAATATATATATAGCTACTTAGTTATTCATTAATTCATTCCTCTGAGTGCCTGAAAAATGTAGCATATTCCATGAGAACACGCAGAGAAAGTAATTCTCGCATCATATACATAGAGCTGGAAATCTACTATACTGGTAACATAACGCAGCCAAGCAAAATATAAGAACTCAGGTTTGAAATTGCGTTGGATAGAAAACGGTGAATAAAATAAACTTATACTTTATAGTTATGGTCCGGATCTGAATGGGCTATAAAAGAAATATATATATTTCTCTTAAATACTATCTTCTAGAGGACTTGTTACGAGGAATTTTTGTTTATTGTAGGAAGTGTAGAATATGTAGAAGATAAAAAGAGATATAAGACTATGTAATGTCACTCTCTCTCTCTCTCTCTCTCTCTCTCTCTCTCTCTCTCTCTCTCTCTCTCTTTCGTAAAACTTTGATGTTGCCTCTTATTTTCATGCCATGAGCAGTACAAAATTACCTGACTTTCCTTAAGTGTTTTCTACTATAATTGGAATGCCATTTTATTTTCAAAATAATAATCAAACATTGGCTATAATGATTATTCTAATAATTATTTTTACCATATCGCCATTTACCATTCTGACTATCTTAACTTACCATAGATGGGTTTTACTGCTATTTGGAACTGATTATTTTGGTCAGCGTTTTGGTAACTTAATAGAAAATACCCCCTTCCTTTCAATGGGGTCTTGGGACTATAAACAAAAACAAATTTCAGTGCCCAGTTTCATGTAACTTTTTTTTATATTTTTTTTTTATTGTAATGATTATGTGTGTATGTATGGATGCAAGAGGGATCACTGGATCATCAGAGACCTACCTAACTTACCATTTTATTTTCGACGTCGCGGGGAATTGGCCCCTTTGAAGTAATCATCGAGGACAGAAACGGATGCAAATTGACGTGCATTACAGCTACCAAAATCATCATCCTTTTAGGAAGGAAAGGAATTCCAAATTTCCTTGTTGAAGAGGCACTTTAGGTTCAAGGCTCCGTAACCGTCTCTACTTACATATTTCCATTCCGACGCTGAAAGGAAAGTGATTCGATTGTGGCCCAGCTACCGATGTTTTTTGCGCATAAACACGCGCACACGCAGACACACAGGTACGGGTCTATACATACGTACGTACATGTATATCTATATATATATATATATATATATATATATATATATATATATATATTATATAATATATATATATATATAGTATATTATTATATATATATATATATATATATAATATATATATATGATATATATACATACATATGACTGGTAGAAATGTTCTGTTACAACAGAATTCTATCTACTAAAAGGAACCCATAAAAGAAAGTATTATATTTCAGAGACTGTCTCTGAAAGATACTAGTACTTTCTTTCTATATTTTTGGCGTTTTTATGGGTTCCTTTTACTATGTATATATATATATAATATATAATATATATATCTCATTAGTTATAGAATATATTATATATAATTTAGAATATAATAATTACTATATATATATATATACTATCTATTCATATAAATATATATATATATAATTAATTATAGTTATATATATATATTATATATATATGACGATAAAAGGCCGTAAAACACTATTTGAACTTTGCAACCATATATTTCGGGAGTATCTTTCTGTGCCCCTGTTCACTGGCAATATGGGTCTTTAATCTCATGCCCTATTGTTGTATAACAGTAAAAGACTTTCGTATATATATTATATATATATATATATATATATATATATATATATATATATATATATATATATATATATATATATATATATATATATATATATTATATATATATATATATATAATATATATATATATATATATATATATATTTATTATAATAGTATATATATATATAATATATATATATGTAATATATATGAATTACTTGATCACGAAGTATATAAAATGTGATGCTATGTATGAATAAAGGTTTTTTGCCACGAAGGAAAAGATGAAAAAGCGAGATAGACGAGTACTTTCGGTCCTGTTCGGACCCTTTCACGCTCAGGTATTCGCTGAAAATATATTAATTCCGAAGTAGAGTGAATTAGATATTAAAGGACATTTGTAGCTCGATGTATGTATATGAATCATGGTAATGTGATATGACTTATATTAGTGGCTACTTGCCGTCATAAGCACTGCAACACTACTGAGGTCGAGGTGGGTTAATGCTGGCTCCAAGTCAGCGAATACCTGAGCACGAAAGGTATTTGAGGGTCAGAGACGGCATTAACTTATAGCCTCTTGCGGTGGTAGAGTGGGTAAAAGCTTCACTGATTTTCCTGGATTTGTATGGTGTCCTGGGTTTGTGCCTGGGCGCCGACAATTCTATTATCGTCTAATAAAATTTCCCTTCGTTTAAGTATATGTAATGAGGATATAATTATTATCCTCATTATTCATTTGGTAAACATGTAACTCGAGCGTCAGGCAAACAACTTTCCATTCTCTCTCTCTCTCTCTCTCTCTCTCTCTCTCTCTCTCTCTCTCTCTCTCTTCACCTCTTTCTCTCCACTCTAACAGGTAGTCAAAATGAGAGAGTTGCATTATAAAATAAACATTTATTAAGTAACAAAAGATAATGATCAAAGTCTTACTGACTAACTTAAAAAACCCCAACAGTAAAATGTCTAAACAGTATCTAGTCACCAAAAGTCTATTTCCCCATCAGGACTCTCTCTCGGTCCCCCATGGTCCTTTGCCAGAACCGTCTGTTTCAAAGACACAGAAACACCCCATAAGTACACACACAAGTTTAACAATCAGAGATTAAAGATTGAATATTACCGCAAAAATGTCAAATAGGTAACAAGCCACTCTTTGGCTAAAACAGTTCAAAACTCACCCAAGCAGCTGGAATATTTATATTATAAAGAGACTCCCGGTGAGCACCAAGGCATCCTGCCTTTTTCTCTCAAAGCCGCCTCTATGCAAATCCCCCATAGACTTGGGTATCCAACATTATCAATAGAAGAGGCACACACGCACATACGAACGCACACTTCGTTAGCGCCTCACAATTACTGGCTGCAACCAGTTTTCCCAAAGGCACTTTGAGAAGAGTTCATAAACTGTCGTACATTGACTTGCCTTTCTATGCAGTTTTATGTCATGCCACCTACAAAAACCCATTGATCAGCTTTCCTCGGGTCGTTGCTTCTCCACATTCCATAGGTCACAGCGAACATATTGGCAATATATCATTAATCAAAACCCTAGGCCTTACACCACTCGGCCACTTAACCAATGCTAGCCCCCGCCTAGCAAAATTGTCAACAAAATAGCTTATGTAATATAAAACACATTGGCCGGCTCAAAATAAAATATAAGTAACAACTGCACGTCTCTGGCATTATAAGATAAAGTCTGTTACGCTTTTATCTCCAAATAACACTAGAATTTTCTCTCTTCGGATTCTTGAATATCCCTCTTTGCTTGTCTGCGAACTGTAGCAGACTGCAGCTAACTGTAGGAAGACGGAATGCCTCCCTCATTGTAGAAGACTTCTCAAGACTTCTGCAGATCCCCAAAAGACACGCTGTAGAACTCTCGTGATCACCATGGACAAAACGACAGCAACCTCTCTGCACGGCTGGTGGACGTCTTGCTAGCGTTAGGAAACGACTTTTTGGTGTGTTAGTATGTCAGTCAAGTCATTGGTCAATCTAAGAAAATTAACCCAGATATACTACTTCTATCAAACAATGATCTCAAAAGGTCAGAAATACTAACTGAACGTCTCCCAATTAACTCCCTTTGATATGACTACTAAATCATAAGTCATTATTACAACTCTCAAAGAAAAAAAAACATCAAGTTCTCCAACTCAATTCTCCAAACTCACACATCAGCACACATACAACTCAGAAATCACAGCAACTCCACGGACTTCTTACTCACATTTCAAACTCGAATGTTAT
>NC_087205.1:12189760-12194760 GCF_015104395.2 Macrobrachium nipponense | reverse complement strand
ATGATTAGAGTAAAAATGAGAACTGAAATAGTCGTAAAAACTAGTCAGTATTTGATCTGCAGTTCATTTTCTGGAGAGGAATAACATAATATTAGTTTGGTAACCCACTCATCATTTTGTGAAACTCAGAATTGAAAATAATAATGGACATTACATATTAGTCTGAAATATCTTTTTCCTTTGTTAAGAGTATTTTAATACCTCATGCCTTATTTATAACTTGGTTTTTCATAATGAGGCAAGGAGGCAACTCTTCATAATAGTTTTTAATCTTTAATTATTTCAGCTCTGTATTGCTGCATGAGATTCAAACTCTCCCAAAACATTTTCTTTCTGCCTGATTTTTAGTTTTATGTAAAAGAAAACTAATGAGATGGCTTTGACTGCCCGTCCGCACTTTTTCCGTCCTCCCTCAGATCGTAAACACTGCTGAGTCTAGAGGCTGCAATTTGGTACGTTGATCATCCACCGTCCCATCATCAAACATACTAAATTGCAGCCCTCTAGCCTCAGTAGTTTTTATTTTATTTAAGTTTGAAGTTAGCCATGGTCGTGCGTTTGGTCACGCTACAACACGGCACCACGGTCGAATGAGAGTATTATGGGCTGTGGCTGTGAGTTTCATACAGCATTATACGCTGTATAGAAAACTCGATTGTGCCGGAGCAACTTCGTCGCACTTTTTACTTGTTTTCATTTCGTCCATGATATACACCTATTATTTTGCTCCACACTCAATAATACCCATACATTCTTCAATCTACACCTGTGTTTCTTTATTATTCCCTACAGCCTTCCTATTACACTACAGAGGCTATCTTTCCTCACTTCCAGTCCTTCCAGGACTCCAGAAGCAATCAGTCTCTTTCCCACTAACAGAACTGTTCATTGCTAAAGGGGACTACTTTCTAAATAGTTAACAGAATCATGTTTTAGAAAAAAAATCTATACAAGGAGTGATATGAAACATTTACAATTGAGAATAGTAAACCTAAAAACATGATTTGAGTGAGGTAAATAGAGGACAATATCATTACAGAACCCAATAAGTGGAGATTATAGCTTTCTTCACAAACCGAATATATTCTTCAATAAAAGATTTGATTTAACCTAAAAGACGAACAGTGTATCAAAAGTCTTTTCCTATATAGACTTATCATTAGGAAAATCCTCAGTGCACAGAGAGTGTCTCTTTTCGTTCTCCTTTAGTTACCGTAGAATTTCAGTGACAGGATACTTCCAATAGAGTCTCATTATGGGCCTGGAAATATGGTTGCTCCCCAAAGTACAGAAATCTAAATTCTTGAATATTTTCCGAGGAATGACTTCACTGAAAGTAGAATTTATAAAGTTGATTGAATTTTCCTGCCAGACCAAAATGAAAAGTCAGAGGGGACATATAAACATAAAAAAAATCCCATACCTAGTTGGCTTATTGTCTAAATACCATCGGAAACATCGAAGATTTTTGTCTTTAAGTTTTTGGTCAATAGATTATTTACAAAATATTACAATAAATCTAGAACTACATACATTTTCATCTAGAATATATTGCTTTTACTGTTTCAAAACATTCTTTGTGAAATGCTTTAACAATTTGTCTTTCATAATGGCCTTGATATCTCTTTGTTTTTGTTTTTTTTATTGAGGGAAGCTTTTATTCTATTTATAATCAAACGTTCAAGCACGTTCTTGTCTTTGAGGAACCATATGTTTACAATATCCGAGATGTTAAGTTATATATGAAAGCTTCTAAGGCGACATAAATCATATGTTGTTTACAGGGAAACCAGAGACAAAAACTAGAAACTAATGATGTGTAAGTTATGTTCATCAAAACTGTTACATTTCAAATCATGCAGATATAACCAACTACAAGTAAGCTGGCATCCATTGCAAATCTTTTATGAGCGTATCATTTAAAAGAAGATTCTTGTAGTTACTTAAGGTATAAAGACTAAGACCACATGAAGAGGCGCATAAAAGCCGAGGAAGGTTTTTTATATACTACTTTTAATATATACTTTAGACTGAGGAAAAACATTCCTTATATTCAGGGCTTAGATATAACATATAAAACTTAGTATTCTAAGATTCCCTGCAATTACAAACCATTATTGTACGACTGTGCACCGGAAAGTAACGAAACACTGATGTTTGAAAATGGGTTTAGAGACTGTCTGAAATACAATGCTTCTTTGTCCTTATATAAGTTTAGGAAGCTTTTATGTCTTTTCCTTTTATTATTTTTGACAGATCATATATATATATATATATATATATATATATATATATATATATATATATATATATATATATATATATATATATATTATATATATCCATATATATATATATATATATATATATATATATATATATATATATATATATATATATATATATATATATATATAATATATATATATACATCTATATATATATATATATTATATAGTATATATATATATATATATATATATATATATATTATACATGTGTGCATATATAGAGAATATAATAATACGTCCTTTTTTGCTCACTTCACCGAGATCTGAACGGGCCCTTAAAACCATAGTAACTAAGAACCGCTCATTGTTTATGAAGAATGGACGTCTTGAGAGAAAATTTATATACTTCGTGAGAAAAAAACAGACGGCCCAAATGATTTTGTCAAGGGAAAATTTCCATTCCATTTACTGGACGGACTTTAAACCTCCTTTTCATGATAACGTGTTGGATATTGGGAGGCGATCGCTCGCTATCTCCCAGTCAATTAGTCTCAGTTCTCCCTCCTCCAGTCCTTCTCCAGAATCCATTCCGTGTTTTTACGCGGGAAGGACAAAAAAAAAGTGGGGGAGGGAAAATACCCTCAACCACTTTCTCCACTGATCCAATCTTCATTAGCATGCAAATGAAGGCTGCATATTTTACGACTGGGAAGGGTGTAGCGTTAGAGCATCCTGAAATATGCAATCGCTTTCATTTGTAATTCATACGTGAAGGCGGTTTCTTTAATATCGCGTGAAGATTATCGCACGAGACAGTGGTCTCTCGCCGCTGTTTTGATTTGATCGTAGAGATAGGTGGCTACTAATCAGAGGACTCGTTCAGGTTATTCAAATTGATTTTACGAAATGACTCGTAATTCACTTCACAGATCTTTGTCTTAATAGGTAATTGGGAAAAACTATTGTAAATTATCGAACAAAAGACAGACGAAATTGGTATTTCTTTCTGTATCAATATTACTTTAAAGCTAGATATTTTAGAATAGCATATATATTCTATTGTAAAGAACAATGAAGAGATGCCGTGAGGAAGTATATATAAGATAAAGAAATATTTATAAGAAAATTATGTTAGCAATTTCCTTAGCGACTTACACAATGTATACCTAAGAATAATGCAACTGATTTACATTTTCAAGGACAAATTTAATTCATAGAAATACATATGAATCTTCTGTATTGATTTTCAGTACTAATGAGTCAATGATGAAGTCGACAAAACCTTTCAAAAATGATAAAGCTCATATAATATGAAATCTAAGACCTGCATGAAATATTACAATTATTGCTATTTTTTATTATTCAGGACGAACCCTATTCATATGGGACAAGCCCAAAGGGGCCACAGACTTGAACTTCAAGCTTCTAACGAATGTTGTGTCTATTAGAAAGAAGTAGTAGAAGATATTAGGAAATCTGGAAAAAAATAGATAAATTACTAGGAGAGAAAAATAATTTAACACAGGAATAAACAAATAGATGAAAAATGACTAAAATGGAGGAACTGTTGTGGGTAGAAATGCAGTGCATTTTCGCTTGAACGTTGAGGCTCCTATTGAGCAACATCTCAGGGAGAATGTTCGACAGGTAATGAGTTGGTATTTGGATAAGTCTTCTATTGACATTGAATTTATCAGAAAGGATCTGATTACACTGATAACCTAAATCTCACTCTTCTCAGATTCGCTTTGGTCCATCTGACTTTCCACCGTCTCCTAACAATTCTGTCATTGTGCAACTGAGAAACTTTCTTCTTGTTACACCTTTCAAATCTATTTACTCTTAATTTCCCGTTAAACTCCAAATGATCTTTTAGATCCCAGCGCTTGGTCTTTGGACTAAAATTTTGTATCCCATTCCATTCCTATCAGGTATTCACGCAACGGGTATATCTAATAAATTCCTCATTTTTCAGTTTCTATTTCACTGAAGGGGTGTGGCTACTGTTCCCCTTGAAAGAGCTAGCAAAAGTTGAATCTTTTGCATTTTATTAAGCAATACTGCAAGCTACTGATGAGGAGAAGAAATCTATGCAAAAGCATTGATGGTACATAGCTACATTTAAGGCATTTTACACCCGTCCCGAAACAAATTTCAACTAGGGATGTGCCTACTATTTATTTTGAGGGAGCTAGCAAAAGTTAAACCTTTTGGATTTTATTAAGCAATACTGCAAGCTACTGATGAGAAGAAATCAATGCAAAAGCATTAATGGTACATACGTACATAACATGCATTTTACACCCGTCTCGAAACAAACATTATTAATAGAAAATATTCCAGTTGCTGTATTTGCGCCTGGTGCTGGACAGCTGTTTGGAATTCTAGGAAGAGACACTGGAAAGCGCACGTAATCCGTTTTCCTCACAGGACAAGGCTCTGCGCTTCTGTAATAAGCTTCCAGAATTTAATCTAAGCAACGTTAGAATGAAAATTATACATTACTGAACTCGCTCAAACTGTCAGCATCCCAGCCGGAAAAAGCATAATTTATATCATGAGGAATTCTTTTTATTCTATTGATTTTGGGGAGCAAGTACAATCTCCGTTTAATTCCAAATATAGATAAGATATTTGCTTACAAACTGAATCTGATTTCCAAAAATTCATAGAATGGTTTTCAAAGGTTCAAACAATTCTTAGAAGAAATTCACTGTCCGTAAATTGTGGATTGCGGAGGGAGCAGAATTGAAAATCCTTTATTTCATA
>NC_087205.1:12167260-12172260 GCF_015104395.2 Macrobrachium nipponense | reverse complement strand
TTTCACATCTTCTCCAGTGTTAGTGAGGTACTCATCATCTCTCTCCTTTGAGCACTGCGCTGATTAAAGAAAATTTTCTCATCGATTGGGCTCTCCATGTCACAGAAGAGAATTGAAAGAGTGCTGTGGGGCAGGGGCATCTGAATGGGTTGTGGGGGTCTGGGGTGGGGGAGAGAGGAGAAAACAAAGGAGGTGAAAGGTAAGTTGAGAGGGAAGGATGTGTATCAGATCTTGTGTGGAACTTTGACGCGAGCACTTGACAAGAAATGAAGGATGCAATAAATACTACAGTGAGAAGAGACTTATCACTCTGCTTTTCTATATATTCTGTTTATTAAGCAGTCACAATAAAAATGACATTATGGCAATAACTCTCTTGGCTTTTATGATTCATCATATTATCGCCTTTGTTAATAAACTATCAGTAACCAGTATATTCCCTTATGTTTCTGTGTAATAATTTAGAAACATTAAGAACTTATCATCTAGTCTTCCTTACTTTGTATCTAATGAACACCACTTTACAAACATTAAAAAAATATTAACCTGTTTTTTCTATTTATTAAATTATAATCAGCATGAGCAGGAGGGCAGAGGATACCATAAAGATTTTCAGTTGGTAAAAAACAAAAATTTTATTTCACAAGTATAAAACTGATGGATTAGATTTAGAGTAGCATCGTAGGTACTACGCATCGGGAGAACTGGCTAAGTGAATGCAGGTTATGTGGCAGATATATCACTATAAAGGGGACAAGAAACTTGAATTACATATATATTGATACGTAAAATGATTCACAAACAGCAAAGCGGGATTTCTTGTTGTATAAGAAATATATTTAACAAACACAGCACTCCTCGCAATAAAAAAAGCGAAAGTTAAAAAGAATGAGTAACAAAAGAAAGATATTCGAGTGTCTTCTCTTTTCACGATGTACCGTCGAAACCAAAAGCCAGATTGCTCATGCGCGAGTGAGCGTCGACTGACCTTTGGATCCGTTGCAGTACTTCCCTGCTGGAGTGTTTCCTTTGTTGAAGGGTGTTAGGAGTGTTCCCGGGTGTATCTTTAGCCCGTACTAATTAGGCCTGGAAGTTACTGCATCATCTTCCACTGTCTCGTGTGCTGCGTTTCCGGGGCATACCTAACTTTAACTATTTACGCAGAGTAACGTAAATAAACTTCTTAATTGATTCGCCTAAGCGAGTGACCCTGAATGATTCTGTGTCGGTCAAGTCTGCAGGATGATAAATGCAGACTTGCTGACACGTTGGTAACAACTTTCTTAAATGGTGTTTGTAACAGTTGCATAATTTCTATTTTTATCCCATAACGTAATACATCCTTCACCTAAATCATACTTGTACGTGCTTAACATAATGTGAACCTCACCACCTTCAACACAAACCCTAAACATTGAAGTCGTAAATAATAAGATTATATGCAACGGTACCAATATCTTTACAAGGATAATGAATTGATTTTATGTTCATTTTTACTATAGTTTCTAACTGTGTATATTATATATATATTAATATATATATATAATAGTCTATTATTTTTCAAATTAATATAAATATAGTATTATAGTATTATATATAATATATTCATAAATATACACATATATATATACACACACACACACACACACATATATACATATATATATATATATATATATATATATATATATATATATATATTATATATATATATATATATATTGTCATGGCCACCTTTCTCCATGACAATCAGATTCATAAAATATCAAAAGAAATGGGACTGGAATGGACTGATGAAACTGTAACACCAAAGGAGGGTGGGTGTAAAAGAAAATACTTCAGTACCTTAGCCGGGTTTATTTATATACAAATTATGTTACATAGTACAATGAGTACAGTGAGTACAGGTTTTAGAAAGCAGACATCAAAAAATCAATTCAGTTATCAGAATTAACCGTATAGAATATAAAATAAACCCCCAATAAGTTACACATTTAAATGCTTTTAAGTTCCAAAGCATCAATAGACAAAATAATATCTAAATCAGCAGCAATACTATTACAGTTATAATAAAACCAGCAGTAATAATAATAAACAACACTTGAAGTCGACAACAGAATACAATGCAATAATAAAAGTATGGCATACCAGTGCATAAAACAAAGGAAAAGAGCCACATTCTTGCTCATTACCAACAGATACTAGTAAACATACAAGAGCCATACACTTGCTCATTAACAATCAATACTAGTAAAAATACAAGAGCCATACACTTGCTCATTACCAACCAATACTAGTAAAAAATACAAGCCGCCATACACACTTTGCTCATTACCAACCAATGCTAGTAAAAATACACCGAAATCTGCAAGAACCAAAATCCAAAATTCTCGAGGCCGACCATTGAACATCACCATGTTCAATGCGACAGCTTTGAAGCTGCCACAGAAGAATACTTGTTCTGAACAGGAGGCTATGGGTTAGCCACCACCTCGTCCTCAGGAACTGGATTGATGTCATCTTCAACGATCGACAACTGCTGCACCAAAATCCATCACCAGCAACCATGGTGATCCTCCAACACTGCTGTTACGGTGGTGTCAACAGAACAGTTTCGTCGGAAACCTGCCGATCTGCTTTCCAAAACCTGACTGACTCTTGTCACTCTCAACGTGCCAAAAGTAAACTAGTTCTCCCGACTAAAAGAAGAGGGAGGGCAGTTTAAAAAAAAAATTGAACTAGGTTGTTTGTTTTCAAAGTCAAACAACCTGACAATATATATATATATATATATAATATATATTATATATCTATATATTATATATATATATATATATATTATATATACTATATATATATATATATACATTCCGATACCCGAAAAGATCTTAAAAGAGATGCTGGAAGCATGTACAAAGGAAGCCCCATTCCTCTCACATAGGGGCGAAATATATCGGCAAAAGGACGACGTAGCAATGGGTTCCCCCCTTGGGGTTCTTTTTGCAAACGCATACATGGCACACACAGGGGAGGACACCTTTGCAGAACACCCAGAACCATGAATCTACGGGAGATATATTGATGATTTCTTTATCACAAAAAAGGGCGAAAATGACATAGATGAATTAGTAAATAAACTCCGAGCAAATTCTACATTACATTTTACGGTAGAAAAAAGTAATGAGAAAATGCTCCCTTTCTTGGACGTACTTGTGACCCAAAAAAACAACAAATACAATACCACCGTATACACTAAAAAGACAGATGCTGGGAGATGCTAAATGCTAGAGGAGTATGCTCTGATACATATAAACGATCTGTGGTAAATGCATACATAAAACGCATCAAAACACAATGTTCGACAGCTACTCACAAATAACGGCTACCCAGATGACATCATCCAGCAAAAGAGATTAGAGGCTTTCCATAACCCGACCCCAAGGGACAACACACAAGACAAAGACAAAGAAATAGTGATATACCATCAGATATCATACAACAAACACCACGAAGATGAAAGGAAAGCCATTCTTGGTATACTGCGAAGAGGAACCAGCCCCCTAGCGCCATATAACAGTATACAAGTTTGTATGAGCTGACGAGCAATGTCAGTCCCCCCAAAAATGCTATATCGGACACACAACCTATACAATGAAACGACGCATGCAGGCCCATAGAAACCAAGGCGCCATTCACCAGCACTTTGTGGATACCCACAATAAAAAAACCATCCTTACAAAAACTCCCACACAGACACCAAAATAATACACAAGGAAGGCAACTATCAGAAGCAGTCAGCATCGCCATGCAACGCCCCAACCTTAACATCCAACGCTAGGCAGAAAGATCCTTACCCGCAAGGAACAAAACCACCACACGCGGATAGGAGCGCACACTGACATCCAGTGAATTAAACATATATGTAATTAATATATATTTATGTATAATATGTATTTAATAACTTACATTCAACTTTTGATATAACTTCTGTCGTTAACATATTTGTTTGTCTTATTTTATGTTTCACTATAGTCTTTTGTAAATACTTAAAACTAGGTATCTGGCAACTGTACTACCTTTCCGTCCTCATGAATTCACAAAACGCATGCAGGTTCATAATTGTATCATACGGGCTGCTCTACGAGTAAGAGCCCGTGCTGGTACAAGGCCAGCTTAATCTCAAACAACAACATATTTGTATCAGTACGCTTGATAACGTCAATACGTATAGGTTGACGAAACAGCTGTCGCGTGTAAAAATAGTGGAGTAAATGGAAGAACCATATTATGTGTCCATTAGAAACCTGAACAATGAAGTGAAGAAAATAATTAGAAAATATAAAGCAATTTCATATAAGCTGGTTAACAGTGAAAAAGCCATTCTATTCAATGAATGTTAAATATCTATATATATATATATATATATATATATATATATATATATAATATATATATATATATATAATATATATATATATATATATATATATATATATATGTATATATGTATATACATATATATATATATATATATATATATTATATATATATATATATATATATATATATATATATAACTAAATATATATATATATATATATATATATCTATATATATATAATATCTATATTTATGTACCTATAGATATATAGTTATATATATATAATCTATATATATATATATATATATATATATATATATATATATATACTATATATTAAATAGGATAGACAAATGTTTTAGTACTTTTACTTGTCTTCCAAAGAAGTTCCCTCTATCTGTCGCTTTTATTTTACTGAGATAAAATAGCTATCCATCCCGTTTTCATCAAAATCCAATTTTCATTTGCATATATATGAAGCTTTGGAGAAGCCTTATCGTTAAGTTGGTGAAGACTATCTTATACATCAGAGACGGAATGTGCAATTGAATCCTCTCCCAGAGCGGAGGACGCTCAATATTCGTTGAATTTATTCTTTAATAGATACATTGAATAAGGA
>NC_087205.1:12149760-12157260 GCF_015104395.2 Macrobrachium nipponense | reverse complement strand
ACTTGTAGAGATTCTTCTCTATTTTGCGAATAGCGGCTTTTTCGGTGCTACTTAAACAGGCTAGTAGAGCGCCTATAGAGGTCATGGTAAAATACAGGGTCAAAATAGGTGTATATATTTGAATTTTACAGATAAACTATAATACCATAGTCATCAAAGTCATTAACGATTTTCTCTCTCTCTCTCTTTCTTAAAGCGAGCTTTCGTCTGGAGCTGCCAGACATCCTCGGGCTGGGAAGCTGGGGGTGGACTGATCTTGGTTGCGGTGTCCGTCCTCGTTATATTCTGTGGTTTGACAGCAGGGGGTCTGCCCCATGCTTGTCTCCTATTGGCTGGTGGCGGTGAGTCTTGTTTTCATTGGTTGCCTGAGCCAGGTCTCAAGCCACTTTCTTCGAGCCGATGGTTGCGTTGCAGCATATCCTGCAGCCGCCTGGACCTCCTAAGCGGCGCTGTAACATTGATGGGCGTTGCGCTACGCTGTGGGACGTCACGGCTACTTTGATTTCCATCGGCTGCAGGAGTACCTCGTTCGGGGGCGTTGTCATCCATAGAGTTGTCATGATAGGTGGTGTCATTGTTGGTGGCAGGTCTTCTCATACTCGTAGGGAGGAGAAATTCTTCCTGCGTCGTATTCAGAGTAGGTTTTATTTGCTGGATGAGGAGCGCCTCCAGCAGGCGCAACCGACGGGCATCAGGGGCCTTCCTGATGATCTTCGTGTTCTTTATGATGACATCCCGTGAGATGGCCTCGTGATGTTTGTTGCGGGCGTGATTCTTTATAGCCCCTCTTGGGCGTGGCACGAGAGTCTCTTCGACAGTCGCAGGGTAGTCATACCTACGTAGGCGCCGCTGCATTCGCGGACTGGGCATGTATACTGGTACACTACATGCGTCTGCTTCAGGGGTTCTCGTACCTGTGGAGAGAAGTTATTTTTCATAATAAGATCGCTCGTCCTCCGATTCTGGTAATATATTATTAAGTCGATATTCTTGGTGTCGTCAGTAGGGGATACATTATCAGAAGTAATTTTCTTCATGGCGTCCTCTTCTTCACGGTAATGGGAACTCATGAAGGCTTTGTAGTACAGCTTGATATTATCCTGGGGGCGGGGCTGCGGGCTCTCACTACCGTACCATTTCTCCAGGGCTGTGCGGACTTCCTTGCTGATTAATTTATTGGAGTACCCGTTATTCACAAGTGCTTGGGAGGCGCGGTCGAGTTCCTGGTGAGTGTCTTGCCAGGTCGAGCAGTGGGAGAGGGCCCTCCTGACGAAGGCCCTGATGGTGGTGCTTTTGAATCTGGCGGGGCACTCGCTGTCTCCATTGAGGCAAAGTCCTAAATTGGTTTTCTTTGTGTAGACTGAAGTACGGAGACGTCTTCCGTCTTGCTTACAAGGACGTCGAGGAAGGGGAGCCGATCGTATGCTTGAGAGAGGGTCTGCTTCCTAAGTACACTAATATTCGGCTACACGACCCGTCAGCCAGAAATAATGAGGACACCAGGCGCTTTAGAAAATCCCTCCTACAGCGGCAAATAGCGATCAAGACTACCGAACTGCATGCACTCCAGAAGGAGACCAAGAGACTGCGGCAGGAGTGGGAGAGAGTGAGAAGCAGCCCCGGCACCAGTGGAGTAGGAGAGGAACCTATAGCAGTACGTCCTGGACTGGAAGACACCGAATTTGAAAATCCTGAACGTGACATACCCATGGATGTAGACAACCCTCTAGGAGAGGAACCAACATACCCTGGGAACATCGAGAGAAGCCTTGTCCGCCTTCAGGAGGACGACATGAAACAGCGGATGAGAGGTGCCATGCGCAAGCTCATCTCCCTGAACGGCGGCAAACTCCGCGTCCCTGAACGAAACCAAGGATACATTAACCTTACCGATTACGACCCCACTCCCGATCAAGACGCCCTTCTGAAGCTGGGTCTTAATTGCCACTTCATTTCGAGGCCCAGGCCTCATGACAAGAGACTTGAAATCGAGTTGCTCCTAGACTCCATCCAGCAACTCGAAGCCCGGAGCATCGTGAGAACTACCGATGCCCTTCAACCCCTCCTACTTGCTGAAGCTCTTACAGAGAGGGGCTCGCACTCCAGTGGGATCCTCACCAAGGAGATGAAGAAAGCAGCGAAGGAACTGAAGGAGAAAGTGAACATCACGGTGCGACGCGCGGACAAGACAGCAGCCTTCGTCTTGATTGATACTGCCGAATATCACGACAAGCTGGATGCTATTTTGTCTGACAAAAGCAAGTTCGAGCGCCTGACGAGGAACCCAACAGACGACATCAAGAGGGAGGCTAACGGAGTCATCAGCGCAGTGAATGCTGTAACAAATGCTGTGCACCTCCCGCCCATACAAGGAGACTACAGCCTGGGTTATTTATATGGCAATGTAAAAACCCACAAACAAGGAAACCCCCTCCGGCCGATCATCAGCCAGACGCCCGCCCCTACGTACGCCTTGGCTAAACGCCTCAACCAAATTTTGACCCCTTACGTCCCGAGTCGGTATAGCCTGCAGTCTTCGGCAGAGTTCTTAGAAGCCATCAAGGATGCCCCTGGTACCGGGATTATCGCCTCGCTGGATGTAGAGTCCCTATTTACGAACGTGCCTGTCGACGAAACCATAGATATAATCCTTGATCGTGTCTACAGGAATTAGTCGACAGCGCCCCTCAACATACCGGAAGCCTCGCTCCGTATGCTGCTGAAGACACGAAGAAGGCCCCTTTCTCCAGCCACCGTGGCCAGATGTTCTGCCAAAAGGACGGCGTGGCGATGGGCTCCCCACTGGGGGTCCTCTTCGCTAACTTTTATATGGGCACCGTGGAGGAACGGGTCTTCGCCAGGATGCAGCAACCCCGCAGATATGGACGTTATATTGACGACATCTTTGTGCAAGTCGACGCCGAGGATGAGGTAGAAGCCCTCCGTCAAGCATTTCAGCAGTGTAGTGTGCTGAATTACACAGTCGAACGCAGCTCCGACGATCGGCTCCCCTTACTCGACGTCCTTGTAAGCAAGACGGAAAACGGTCTCCGTACTTCAGTCTACACAAAGAAAACCAATTTAGGACTTTGCCTCAATGGAGACAGCGAGTGCCCCGCCAGATTCAAAAGCACCACCATCAGGGCCTTCGTCAGGAGGGCCCTCTCCCACTGCTCGACCTGGCAAGACACTCACCAGGAACTCGACCGCGCCTCCCAAGCACTTGTGAATAACGGGTACTCCAATAAATTAATCAGCAAGGAAGTCCGCACAGCCCTGGAGAAATGGTACGGTAGTGAGAGCCCGCAGCCCCTCCCCCAGGATAATATTAAGCTGTACTACAAAGCCTTCATGAGTTCCCATTACCGTGAAGAAGAGGACGCCATGAAGAAAATTATTTCTGATAATGTATCCCCGACTGACGACACCAAGAATATCGACTTAATAATATATTACCAGAATCGGAGGACGCGCGATCTTATTATGAAAAATAACTTCTCTCCACAGGTACGAGAACCCCTGAAGCAGACGCATGTAGTGTACCAGTATACATGCCCAGTCCGCGAATGCAGAGGCGCCTACGTAGGTATGACTACCATGCCACTATCGAAGAGACTCTCGTGCCACGCCCAAGAGGGGGCTATCACGCCTGCACCAAACATCACGAGGCCATCTCACGGGATGTCATCATAAAGAACACGAAGATCATCGGGAAGGCCCCTGATGCCCGTTGGTTGCGCCTGCTGGAGGCGCTCCTCATCCAGCAAATAAAACCTACTCTGAATACGACGCAGGAAGAATTTCTCCTCCCTACGAGTATGAGAAGACCTGCCACCAACAATGACACCACCTATCATGACAACTCTATGGATGACAACGCCCCCGAACGAGGTACTCCTGCAGCCGATGGAAATCAAAGTAGCCGTGACGTCCCACAGCGTAGCACAACGCCCATCAATGTTACAGCACCGCTTAGGAGGTCCAGGCGGCTGCAGGATATGCTGCAACGCAACCATCGGCTCGAAGAAAGTGGCTTGAGACCTGGCTCAGGCAACCAATGAAAACAAGACTCACCGCCACCAGCCAATAGGAGACAAGCATGGGGCAGACCCCCTGCTGTCAACCACAGATATAACGAGGACGGACACCGCACCAAGATCAGTCCACCCCCAGCTTCCCAGCCCGAGGATGTCTGGCAGCTCCAGACGAAAGCTCGCTTTAAGAAAGAGAGAGAGAGAGAAAATCGTTAATGACTTTGATGACTATGGTATCATAGTTTATCTGCAAAATTCAAATATATACACCTATTTTGACCCTGTATTTTACCATGACCTCTATAGGCGCTCTAGTAGCCTGTTTAAGTAGCACCGAAAAAGCTGCTATTCGCAAAATAGAGAAGATTCTCTACAAGTGTAAAGCTGCTGAAGTAGCCATTACTTTTAATAAAGTATGCTTGAGAGAGGGTCTGCTTCCTAAGTACAATAATAATAATAATAATAATAATAATAATAATAATAATAATAATAATAATAATAATAATAATAATAATAATAATAATAATAATTAAGGGAGAAAACAAGTGAGGTCAATGAAATAATGGGCATAATACATACCACCAGTATCACAGAAACAAATAACTTGGCATATGCAGGAGCAAGATTAGTAGCAGAACTGATGGGGATTCGAACACCAACACCACCAGCACAACCAACCCAACAGAAACCAAAACAGCAACCTCCTTGGAAAAGGCGCCTGGAAAAGAAAATCATGGTGATGAGATCTGACTTGAGTAAACTGAAAGAGATGGCAGAAAAAAGGCTAAGAAGCAAGAAAACAAGGGAGGAACTCAACGAGAAATACAAAGTACAAGAAAGGGGTCTAAACAACACAATAGAAGATGTAAAACAGAGGCTTAAGGCCAAAGCACATAAGATCCAACGGTACATGAACAGGAATAAGGGATACCAACAAAGACAACACTATTTCGGAACCAACCAGAAAAGGGACCTATACAGCCAACTGAGAGGGGAAGACAACCACCCAGAAATTCCTGAAGCCGAACCAAGTAAGAGACTCTGGGAAAACATATGGAGCAATCCAGTATCACACAACAATCATGCAACATGGCTCCAGGAAGTCAAGGAAGAATAAAACAAAGATTCACAGAGATCACGACAGACACAGTCAGACAGCAACTAAAGAAAATGCCAAACTGGAAAGCCCCAGGTCCCGATGAAGTCCATGGATACTGGCTCAAAAACTTCAAGGCCCTACACACACGAATAGCAGAAAAACTCCAGCATTGTATCTCAAATCACCATGCACCCAAATGGATGACCACAGGAAGAACATCCTTAGTACAAAAAGACAAGAGTAAGGGAAATATAGCCAGTAACTACAGGCCTATCACCTGCCTACCAATAATGTGAAAGTTACTAACAGGGATCATCAGTGAAAGGCTATACAATTACCTAGAGGAAACAAACACCATCCCCCACCAACAGAAAGGCTGCAGAAAGAAGTGTAGGGGCACAAAAGACCAGCTCCTGATAGACAAAATGGTAATGAAGAACAGTAGGAGAAGGAAAACCAACCTAAGCATGGCATGGATAGACTATAAGAAAGCCTTCGACATGATAACCACACATATGGCTAATAGAATGCCTGAAAATATATGGGGCTGAGGAAAACACCATCAGCTTCCTCAAAAATACAATGCGCAACTGGAATACAATACTTACAAGTTCTGGAATAAGACTAGCAGAGGTTAATATCAGGAGAGGGATCTTCCAGGGCGACTCACTGTCCCCATTACTCTTCGTAGTAGCCATGATTCCATGACAAAAAGTACTACAGAAGATGGATGCCGGGTACCAACTCAAGAAAAGAGGCAACAGAATCAACCATCTGATGTTCATGGACGACATCAAGCTGTATGGTAAGAGCATCAAGGAAATAGATACCCTAATCCAGACTGTAAGGATTGTATCTGGGGACATCAGGATGGAGTTTGGAATAGAAAAATGCGCCTTAGTCAACATACAAAAAGGCAAAGTAACGAGAACTGAAGGGATAAAGCTACCAGATGGGAGCAACATCAAACGCATAGATGAGACAGGATACAAATACCTGGGAATAATGGAAGGAGGGGATATAAAACACCAAGAGAGAAGGTGAAGACGATCACAAAAGAATATATGGAGAGACTCAGGCGATACTCAAGTCAAAACTCAACACCACCGGAAATATGATAAAACCAGCCATAAACACCATGGGCGAGTGCCAGTAATCAGATACAGCGCAGGAATAGTGGAATGGACGAAGGCAGAACTCCGCAGCATAGTTCAGGAAAACAGGAAACTATGACAATACACAAAGCACTACACCCAAGAGCAAATACGGACAGACTATACATAACACGAAAGGAAGGAGGGAGAGGACTACTAAGTATAGAGGACTGCGTCAAAATCGAGAACAGAGCACCGGGGCAATATCTGAAAACCAGTGTTGATGAGTGGCTCAAGAGTGCATGGGAAGAAGGACTAATAAAAGTAGACGAAGACCCAGAAATATACAGAGACAGGAGAATGACAGACAGAACAGAGGACTGGCACAGCAAACCAATGCATGGACAATACATGAGAAAGACTAAAGAACTAGCCAGCGATGACACATGGCAATGGCTACAGAGGGGAGAGCTAAAGAAGGAAACTGAAGGAATGATACAGCGGCAACAAAGATCAGGCCCTAAGAACCAGATATGTTCAAAGAACGATAGATGGAAATAACATCTCGCCCATATGTAGGAAGTGCAATACGAAAAATGAAACCATAAACCACATAGCAAGCGAATGCCCGGCACTTGCACAGAACCAGTACAAAAAGAGGTAGATTCAGTGGCAAAAGCCCTCCACTGGAGCCTGTGGAAGAAACATCAGTTACCTTGCAGTAATAAGTGGTACGAGCACCAACCTGAGGGAGTGATAGAAAACGATCAGGCAAAGATCCTCTGGGACTATGGTATCAGAACGGATAGGGTTATAAGTGCAAATAGACCAGACGTGACGTCGATTGACAAAGTCAAGAAGAAAGTATCACTCATTGATGTCGCAATACCATGGGACACCAGAGTTGAAGAGAAAGAGAGACAAAAAAATGGATAAGTATCAAGATCTGAAAATAGAAATAAGAAGGATATAGGATATGCCAGTGGAAATCGTACCCATAATCATAGGAGCACTAGGCACGATCCCAAGATCCCTGAAAAGGAATCTAGAAAAACTAGACGCTGAAGTAGCTCCAGGACTCATGCAGAAGAGTGTGATCCTAGAAACGGCGCACATAGTAAGAAAAGTGATGGACCCCTAAGGAGGCAGGATACAACCCGGAACCCCACACTATAAATACCACCCAGTCGAATTGGAGGACTGTGAAAGAGCAAAAACATAAAAAATAATAATAATAATAATAATATAATAATAATAATAATAATAATAATAA
>NC_087205.1:12137260-12142260 GCF_015104395.2 Macrobrachium nipponense | reverse complement strand
ATGGATGCATAAGGAAAATATATACTGAGGTGAATTTAAAGATTGCTTATTTATTTCTAAATTCACCTCAGTACGTGCTCTGCTTAAATCATCCATTTGGACTGAAGATGAACCCGGTGAAGTTTTCGAAAGCTTTGTAAAGTTGTTTTTTTTTTATATTATACACGAACTCGCAACAGTTTTTATTATTGTGGATCTCTTAGAACATTATATATACTCTCACTATAGAGAGTTTTTTCCCAACTAAAATCATTAATTATCTCGGATATTCAGCTGATAACAAAAACTTTCCAAATGGCAATAGAAATTCGCACCTCTAATACTTCGGCTGGGAAGGGTATACTTTATGAAAACCATTTTGCACACGCTGTCTCTTCCCTCGAAATAAATAAAAAATACAACGTGGGTGGGCGGTTATCCAAAGGTAGGCTGATCCTCTCTTTTTTGAAAACTACACCACTTCAACATACCACAACATAACTAAATAGGATCACCGGCATATTTCTAGAATTTAATGTGACCCGTAGAGTCTTTTTTTCAGAAGCGTAGTGCGTCGGTGAATTTGGAATGTGAAAACCCTGGGGGAAGGGGGCGGAGAGGGGGTGGGGGACGAGATAATATGGAAGTGGTGGAATGTAAAATGAAACTGAGCTCCAGTGGGTTTGCTTCCACGAAATTTGTTTACTGCTTAAAAAGCACCACACCTGGTAAAACGAAGGACGCCTTCTCTTACTGCCTGTTTCTAAAAAGATTCAATTTATTCAATAAATAAAGTAAAAAAAAAAAACTCATGAAATCAGTAGATTTATGGACATCCAATAAAAAAACTTCTGAATATATGGAGACTTAATTTTCAGCTATTCTGTAAAATTTAAATTCATATAAAAAAAATTCTGAGGTGAGCTGTTTTACGGAATATTTACGAAAGATACTTTTAAAATTTATATTCACACAAAGTCAACTCAAGGCGGAAATCAGATCAATAATAATAATAAAAATTATTATAATAATAATCGTAACATGAAAAGACCCAACAAATCTTGAATGAAACGAAATCACGCTGCATGATGAATTGGGGTAACTGCAAGTTAGAAAGAGCCTCTATATATCAGAGCGTATCGCTACAAAATTGATAACTTTTGAGACAGGGTGTCCTCATCCATCAAGCGTTCCTTTTGAAATTTCAAATGAGACTGGTTTATTCATACCTGAACGCGGGAATAACGAATGAGTGACCCTCTTGCCAGCAGGACCTTCGCCGCCGACACCATGATTAATGACACTTTTGTGATGCTTCCACGAGAACCGACGGACGGGGAGGAAATTAATGCTATGCTGATTGAAAGAAATCTAAATTGCCTCTCTTACAGACATGTGCTGCTGCCTGGTAAATGGCTCTTGGACTAATTGTTTTTTGACTCTGTATATTTCCCATCTTACTATTTGGGCGTAGTTCCTCGTTGGACGAGTGGTTTTCGCGCTCGGCTGCCAATCCGGTTTTCCGAAGTTCGATTCTCGGCGCGGCCAACGGGGAATCAGAGGAATGTATTTCTGGTGATTGAAATTCATTTCTCGATATAATGGGGTTCGGATCCCACAATAAGCTGTAGGTCCCGTTGCTACATGACCAATTGGTTCCTACCCACGCAAAAGGCCTCCGGACCAGCCTTAGGAGAGATGTTAATCAGCTCAGTGGTCTGGTAAAACTAAGATATACTTTTCTTTAACTATAAAGGGCATAATGTCTGTCATTCAATCACGGTCAAACGGCTTGTCCGATGGGCATGAAACTTGGCAGGGTTATGGAGGAGACTCATAAGATGAATTATAATGGGGTTTCATCCTACCTCCTCCTCACCCCCTTCCGAAAGGGGTGGGGGTGCTAAGGGATTCCCTGAATTGGAGCTGGTTCTGCCCGTGAAACGAGTCTGGTTAAGCTCGTAGACTTTGTTATCTTATGAATTTATTAAACATAATTTCTGTATACATATGTCTACTAGTTTATGTAATAATGTAATATATATATATATATATATATATATATATATATATATATATATATATATATATATATATATAAAGAAAAAAAAAACAGGCAGACTACCTGTTAGGTAACATAAAAAAACATCATTTTTAAAAGCAGTCACTTCACTGTAAGAACTGTATGCTTGAGAGAATCTATTAAGGAGTTACAGAGTGACCGGAATAAACTGGTTGGGATTTCTTTGTCGCAAATAGTTCATTGTCTTGTGTGATTTCCAGATAACTAGCAACGAATTCCAAGGAATTTTAATTATTGTAATTTTTTTTTTTTTTGGTCTATCACTGTCATCGAATTCAACTGGGAGGTATTTATAATTTGGGGCTCCCAGTTGCATCCTGCCTTCTTCTTCTTCTTCTTCTTCTTCTTATTATTATTATTATTACTATTATTATTATTTTTTTTTTTTTTTTTTTTTTTTTGCTCTATCACAGTCCTCCAATTCGACTGGGTGGTATTTATAGTGTGGGTTGGCGGGTTGCATTTTTTTTTTTTTTTTTTTTTTTTTTTTTGCTCTATCACAGTCCTCCAATTCGATTGGGTGGTATTTATAGTGTGGGGTTCCTTGGGTTTGCATCCTGCCTCCTTAGGAGTCCATCACTTTTCTTACTATGTGTGCCGTTTCTAGGATCACACTCTTCTGCATGAGGACCCGGAGCTACTTCAGCCTCTAGTTTTTCTAGATTCCTTTTCAGGGATCTTGGGATCGTGCCTAGTGCTCCTATGATTATGGGTACGATTTCCACTGGCATATCCCATATCCTTCTTATTTCTATTTTCAGATCTTGATACTTATCCATTTTTTCCCTCTCTTTCTCTTCAACTCTGGTGTCCCTTGGTATTGCGACATCAATGAGTGATACTTTCTTCTTGACTTTGTCAATCAACGTCACGTCTGGTCTGTTTGCACGTATCACCCTATCCGTCCTGATACCATAGTCCCAGAGGATCTTTGCGTGATCGTTTTCTATCACTCCCTCAGGTTGGTGCTCGTACCACTTATTACTGCAAGGTAGCTGATGTTTCTTGCACAGGCTCCAGTGGAGGGCTTTTGCTACTGAATCATGCCTCTTTTTGTACTGGTTCTGTGCAAGTGCCGGGCATTCGCTTGCTATGTGGTTTATGGTTTCATTTTTCGTATTGCACTTCCTACATATGGGAGAGATGTTATTTCCATCTATCGTTCTTTGAACATATCTGGTTCTTAGGGCCTGATCTTGTGCCGCTGTTATCATTCCTTCAGTTTCCTTCTTTAGCTCTCCCCTCTGTAGCCATTGCCATGTGTCATCGCTGGCTAGTTCTTTAGTCTGTCTCATGTATTGTCCGTGCATTGGTTTGTTGTGCCAGTCCTCTGTTCTGTCTGTCTTTCTCCTATCTCTGTATATTTCTGGGTCTTCGTCTACTTTTATTAGTCCTTCTTCCCATGCACTCTTTAGCCACTCGTCTTCACTGGTTTTCAGATATTGCCCCAGTGCTCTGTTTTCGATGTTGACACAGTCCTCTATACTTAGTAGTCCTCTCCCTCCTTCCTTTCGTGTTATGTATAGTCTGTCCGTATTTGCTCTTGGGTGTAGTGCTTTGTGTATTGTCATATGTTTCCTGGTTTTCTGATCTATGCTGCGGAGTTCTGCCTTCGTCCATTCCACTATCCCTGCGCTGTATCTGATTACTGGCACTGCCCATGTGTTTATGGCTTTTATCATATTTCCGGCGTTGAGTTTTGACTTGAGTATCGCCTGAAGTCTCTGCATATATTCTTTCCTGATCGATTGTCCTTCATCTCTTGGTGTTTTATATCCCCTCCTTCCATTATTCCCAGGTATTGTATCCTGTCTCATCTATGTGTTTGATGTTGCTCCCATCTGGTAGCTTTATCCCTTCAGTTCTCGTTACTTTGCCTTTTTGTATGTTGACTAAGGCGCATTTTTCTATTCCAAACTCCATCCTGATGTCCCCAGATACAATCCTTACAGTCTTATATTATTATTATTATTATTATTATTATTATTATTATTATTATTATTATTATTATTATTATTATTATTCAGAAGATGAACCTTATTCAAATAGCACAAGCCCAAAGGAGCCTTGATTTGATATTCAAGCATCCAAAGAATACGATATTAATTTGAAAAAAAAAGTGACAGTAAGTAACAGGAATTAAGGAAAGAAGTGGTCAGTCATTGCAAAACCAATGAAAAAAATAAACATTGAATAATAAAGGGATAACAGTTTTATAAGAAACACCAGACTCAAATGGTAAAAAAAAACTAATATATACTTTGACCGTGATAAATAAATAAACTTAATGATATATTAGAATTTTCTCTTCCTTTCGTTCTTCTCTTTTATGCACGTACACACACACAAACACACAAGATATCCGGTGAAATAGCATACCACAAGTAAAAATGTAGTAATTTAAGAGTGTGGTTATATATATATATATATATATATATATATATATATATATATATATATATATATATATATATATATTATTCTGTGTGTGTGATTAGTTAGTCATCGAATTGTGACATGGCTGCAAGTAACTGCAGCAGTAGACATGAGAAATCCATATCTATCGACATAGCGATCATGGGTCATGCGTTCTGGAAGTAGATTTTGGGTAGTGCTGTTAATGTCCTGTCATTAACGATATTTCCCATGATGTTTATCTACATCATCAGATCATCAGTAATGTCACAGCAAGGAAAAGCCTCACACCATTGTCTTTGGCAGTTCTCGAACCTGGCTAATATTATTCTCGGGTGACAGACGCTCAGTAGCTCCTAATCCGATTACCTTCTGGTGTGCAGGAATTCAAACTTGATATCGACGCCAAAGAGGCTCTTAGTATATCATGCTGTTGCCCTAACGTGTCGTCTACGGGACGTGTACTAATGAAATACGTGCTTCGGCTATCAGTGACCGTCAGGTCTCAACAGGGTTGGGTGAG
>NC_087205.1:12112260-12117260 GCF_015104395.2 Macrobrachium nipponense | reverse complement strand
TATATATATATATATATATATATGTATATATATATATATATATATATATATATATATATATATATATATATATATATATATATATATATATATATATATATATATATATATATATATATATATATATATATATATATATTTCATCACCCACCTTCTCCATCTGGCCAGCCATATGAAAAGACTTTGGTCCATTCTTTCACATACTCTGAAATCATTTGTATGTTTACTTATCTATTTTTATTCGTCTTCGTATTTCTTCTTCTTCCACCTCTCTAGTTCTTACCGCTTGATATATATCACGTCAGTAACTCAACTCAACGATATCAAATTTTCCTTCAATTCCTTGTTTCTAAAAGTTAGCCTTACGATTTCTCTCATACGTTTCTGTACTCACACCATGTTATCACTCGTCTTCTCTTCTAAGTACCATTCCGTGAACCGCCGCTTTTTTATTTTTTTTTCCTTTCCCGTCCTCATAAATTACATCCAGTCTCAAAGGCCTATGCAAATGAACCACATCCATTCTCCGGCTGCCACTATTATTATTCATTATACATCAGAGTGAATAAGATGGACATCGGTACACAATCACGCGCGCGGTAGAAATAAATCTCCGCCAGACATCTGTGAACACCTCGACGGCAAGCTGCCTTAGGTAGCGTGTGGGTATTTAGGTTCCAAATATTCTATTCCTTTTTTGTAGTTCCGTTGATAGCGTTCTTGCCTTTCATTCTATAACTAATTTATTTTTTATTTATTTATTTATTTATGTTTGCAAGTTCCTTTAGACTTTTCACTTGCATTTGCAATCTTGGCGCAGTATCCCTAATCAAAGGTTTATGATCTTCAAACGTCAAACAAGACGTAATACCTTTATAATCCTTTTCATTCCCCTTAACCCCAGTGGGGTAGCTGGCATTCCATCATTTGTGGCGGGGGTTGGGGGGCGCCTAGGTAGGGCCAAGATAATTTTTGTGGGTAAATTATACTATTCTCAAGCGTATATATCCATGTGAACGAAGAAAATTAATAGTAATTAACAAACTTTCATTTGAAATTCAATAACTTAATTTTCTTTTAATTGTTCAACTCTTTACTATTATACAAACGTATCAAATCCTTTATCGTAAATTTCCTCACAGTCTTATATTCATCACTTGCCTAATTTCTATTAACTTTGTCATGTGAATTTATGAATTTTCTTTTCTTTTATTATGAAAATATAAAATTCTCTACATTATATGCATTGTACTTATCTTATCATAAATATAAAAGTATAAAATAAAAATTAAAGTACAATGTTAAATAAACCTTTGTTAGAAAATGATATTGCGTGTAACCTATATTTTATATAAATTATTAGTAATTTAAATTTACTTTTTAGTAAACATCTTCATATCCCGGCTATTGTTAAAGTTTATAGTAGGTCCATGTATAATATATACACTAATCCATACTTCCAAGATTTAACCACGAACTGACGAATTACGCCACTTTCTCCATAGTTTGGGATTGTTTTTTCCTAGTTATCCTCTACAATAGCACTACTTCTCCTCCTCGCCAATTTCACATTTGATCAAAACCTGTCTACATTATATTAGACAGTAAGATTTTTAAACGTTGCAGTTCACAGTCGCTTACGACCGTCGAGGGCGAGAAAATCTACTTATGACCACAGAAGGGATAAAGTCTAGGTACAAAGGGAGTTTCAACGATATTGAAAGCCTTCAGAAGGACATTTGTTCAAAAGGTCTTACTCGACCTACTGCATATTCTAAAACACAGTTGTTGTTTTGTTTTTGTTTTCTTAACAGATGTATTGTCTTATCATGTTATGATAGTAAATTTGCAGTTCATTTCCCGTATAACCTAAACTATCGTCCCATTACTAATATTATTTAATTGTTATTGTCGGTGAGTGAATATGATATAATTATATTGTTTCCAAAAAAACATTAAATATTTACACTTTAACAACAGAAGCTAGGATTTCCAAGCTAGCTACGTAGTAATAGAAAGTTTTAATGACCTAGGTAGAGAAGTTTCTGATGAATCCAGTCTTTATTTAGACAAATCTATTCGTTAGATTGCCAGCAGAAAAGAATGCGGAATTAACTGACTTATAATAATAAAAACGAAAATAATAATATCAAAGTGACCACCTCTGAATAAATTGTCAATAACCTCTTCATCATCAGGGTAAAATTCTCTTTGACTCCATTTTGGTTGAATAAACCAGTGCCATTTGCTTTCTATTAAAATCCCATCAACCTTATAGCCAGGAGGGGAAAAAGCGATTACAATCAATGCCTAACATGCAACAGCAGGCTGACTATAGGGACATAGTGACATTTCACATTCCATCTGTAAGCGTTCAAATAAGTAATACCAGTCTTTTTTTATTATTTATTACATGAATGCAATGTATTTCCCTTTGACTTATATATATGTCTATATATATATGTGTGTGTGTGTGTGTATGTATGTATGTATATATATATATATATAGTATATATATATATATATATATATATATATATATCGAATTCTAGAAACGTTGTAAGTCTGGCTATGAGGACGGAATAAATAAATTTATTAGTAAATATATAGAAAAAAAGAGAGAAAAAGATAAGAAGTCTTTGCATGAGGGGTTCTGATTCAACAAGCCGCCTCTTCTGCTCCCGAGAGTTAATCCAGGATGTGCTGGATCATATATCGTCTTCCAGGAGATTTGTGAATATGCAATCATCTCCGAGCAATGCGATGAATCCATATGCCAAATACCTGGATTTGGCTTACACGTGCAAGTGTTAGAGGGAGAGAGGGAGAGAAAGAGGTTCAGTTATAGAGAGAGACACAAGGGACAGAAATGAAATAGAGAGAGAGAGAGAGAGAGAGAGAGAGAGAGAGAGAGAGAGAGAGACGGAACTAACAAGTGAGAGAGAGAGAGAGAAACGGAACTAACAAGTGAGAGAGAGAGAGAGAAACGGAAATAGAAAATGAGAGAGAGAGAGAGAGAGAGAGAGAGAGAGAGAGAGAGAGAATAATGCCTTTCAATACCTTGCTAATAAAAGAGTCCACGTGAGGAAATCTGCTCAACTCAAGGATGTTGTTGTCTGCGTCATGTGAATACATCAAACAATAACCAAAAATAATCCGAAATCACCCGCGCCCAGGCAAAAATACAACGAACAAGGAACAGATCAGAAGTCAATCCTAAGTCAGAGCAAAAATTCTTGGGGAAACATTAATGGAGAGGGCAGGAGTGAAAAAAGAAACGGGGAAGTGGCGTGTCAGAGAGGGGAAGAAATGGAAATATGAAAGGGAAGTTAGTGAGATTTAATGAAGAGAAACTTAAAAGTGTGTCAAGGGAAGGAGAAAGGTATGACCTCCGGAATACGAGAGAAAGATATCACACTAGGGAAGGGAGAGAGAGAGAGAGAGAGAGAGAGAGAGAGAGAGAGAGCCTCATACTCACACACACTCATATATATATATATATATATATATATATATATATATATATATATATATATATATATATATATATATATATATATATATATATATATGTGTGTGTGTGTGTGTGTGTGTGTGTGTGTGTGTGTGTGTGTGTGTGTGTGTGTGTGTGAGGACGTACAAATATGATTCAACCAGAAAATTCCATTGTTTCCTATGAATACATCACCTCCATTACTTTCCCTACTTCAGTAGAACAAAAAATAAATTTATTTTTACATAAAATGAAAAGCATCTTCGTGTTTTCTATGAAAATATCAGCTCCATTACTTTCCTTTCTTCATTAGAAAAACAAAATGTCAACATAAATTGAAAAAATCTTCCTAATTACTTGTGGCTACACTGTTCTAATTATAACAAGTCTTCCATATTTATTAATATTGGTAGCAGTTTATGTCAACTGTTCTGCTAGAATATTACTAGAAGCTACGGCAATAAAACACTCATTTGCCCTCAAAACAAAGCCAAAATCTTAAGTAAAAGTAATGAAGTAAGAGTTGCATTTTAAATGAGTTCGAAGGACGAAAAGAAAAATGAACTCTTTTAACTTTCATGTGAAGACTTTGATGTCTTCTCCACTTATTTTTTTACCCCAGTTTCAATTTTTTTCATAAAAGTATTTAAACTTTCGTTTTGTGTTCTAAAAAGAATACTTTATAAACTCTAATGAGGAAAAATTAATACTACTCGAGCACGAAAACTGAGAAAAGACCAAAAGGAAAATGCGAATTTCTTTATAATTACAGCCGGTTAGTATTCTCGAAATAAAAAGTATGAACTATTTCAAATATGATATGAATTAATAATATATTTTCCAGTATATCTTATATCGATTTTTTCTTACTCGGGCAGTAAGCCTACAATCTACTGTGTTGTTGTTGTTGTCTTTCTTGTTGTTCTTGTTGGGGGGTTAGAAAAGCCCTATGGAAAAGCCAAAAAAAGTCTGGAAAAATTGTTTCACGTTGCGTTAAAGATACAGGAATTTTAGGATTGGATATTTATGATTTATTTATTAGAAGGAAAATATAAAAATATAAATAACACGCATGTTAGACAGAGCAGAAAAATGATTTCCATTAAAAACTAGCATATTCATTTTAATTTTAGCTGGTGAAATAACGATCTATTTGACCGTAGATTTTAGCACGTGCCAGAGAAAACTGTTTTATATTAATCTTATTAATTAGGACGATGAATGAACTTTTTCCAACGAAATACCCACAATATCTCTAATCTAGGACTTTAGATTTATAGATCAAAATCCCTTGTCAATCATTATCCAGTCGAATCGAGATCAACATGCAGTTGATGAAAGTTTAAGAAGGAAACTAACACCTCAAACAAGGGAAAACGAAATCATTCTTAGTAAATATTGTCTTCTAACTTAAATCTATTCTTAAAGGCCTTCAAAATTACCATGTCAACAAGTGTTCTGTATCATTTTATATGGCGTCTAAGAAGCCAATGTAATAAGTCTTGAT
>NC_087205.1:12072260-12102260 GCF_015104395.2 Macrobrachium nipponense | reverse complement strand
CTTATATATACTATATATATCATCTATATATATATAATATCTATATAGATTATATATATAGACTTCTATAATACTATAATATATATTATCTATACTATATTCATATATATATCGAATATAATATATGATATATATATATATATCTATATATACATATATAGATATTATATATATATATATATATATCTCTATATGATATCTATATATATATATATATCTATCTATAATATATATATACATATATTATTATATATCTTATATAGATATCTATATATATATATATTCAATATATATATCTATATATATATACTATAGATATATATATACATATCTATACTCTATATATATATATATATATATATATATATATATAGATATTATATAGTATATACTATATATATATATATATAATCAAAGAAATACAAAAAATAGTGTGCCATCAAAGAAGTACAGACCTCAAGATAAGCTAAGTTTCTGTTACCTCTTTAGTGTTCTTTGCAACTTTTCCTCAAAGTTAGTCAACTTAGAGTAGTACTCTAAATGTTCAATCGGGTCCTTTTTATTTTCCAAAGTAATTGAAAAATGGAAGTTGATGCAATTGTATGATGTGTTTGTTTGTCTCTTCCTTTATTTATCTTAAGGACTCGTGGCCATGGGCAAAGTTGCTATTATGTCTACCACTTTCTCCTTTATTTATTTTATGGATTTATGGATTCATGGGCTTAAGGAATTTTGTCAATTTCTACATTGACATAGGAAATTTAAACAGCTTTCAGTTATATATATATATATATATATATATATATATATACATATATATATATATATATATATATATATATATATATATATATATATATATATATATATATATATATTGTACATATTCTTATTAAGAACTTTAAATTTCCGTCAGCATTAACAACTGATGACTGTCATGATGATATATAAAAAATATATATCATATATATATATATATATATATATCTATATATATATATATATATATATATATCATATATATATATATAATCATGACAGTCATCGGTTGTTAATGCTGATGGAAATTTGCATCTCTGGTTCTCCATCATATAAAAACAATAGAAAATATGTTTCCTTTGGTTATTTATCCGTTACTATGGATAGCAATGGTTAGTACGAAATAGAGTATCGCAGGATCTTTTTTATAATCTTAGAATATAAATAGAATGCCAATGTAGAAAATTTCTTCTAACTTTGTCTTCTTTTTCCTTTCTTAAAAGAATAGATCAAAAAAGCTTTCAGGTAATATCAGTGAGATTATAATAATAATCTCCGTAGAAGATAAACAGAAAGTGCAGCTCAGAAGATTTCTTTCAACTTTGTCGTCTTTCGTTTCATAAAAAAAAAGAAAAAAAAAAAAGAAAAAAATGCAGGTAATATCAGTGAGATTGGAATAAGGACAGAAAGGTATATCATCTGAAAGGAAACGGACAAAAATATTCCCAACGTCCCTTTCGCCAGCAATGTCTGACGGCAAAAGCTGCTAATGAAACTCTTCCTTTAACTCGAAAGGCTTCGCAGCCTTTTGAAGTTAGCCTCGGAATATGTTTCGCATTAATGCTCAAAACCAATTTCATTACGCCCTCTGCGTCGAGTCTCGTAATGCTGTGGGCTGCTGCTGCTTGGACGTCGGGGACAAGGATGCTTTAAGCGGTGAGTTTGGTAGGTGTTTCTGTTCGCTGTAAGGGAAACACCGCAGCTTTTGAGATTGATGACAAAATCATAAATGGAAAGGAAGGGAAGCGTAGATAAGCGCCTCTGTAGAATGGCGGATCCGAAAAGTGTATAGATGCAAAATGGACTTTCATTTACGTTCGTTGCTGTTTTGGTCCGTGAATATTACGCCGACAGTCTAGGCGCATATCATTGATTTTAATTATGAATTAAAAACCTTATTGCCACTGATATATTATTATAATAGATCTTGGGTTAGTACTAAAAGCATGCCAAATCGTAATAGTAAATTATGTTAGTAAACGATTTATGAAATGGCCTCATTATGTAACAGTTCCAAACTCCCGTGACACAGAAAAGCTTCCCCGGCGCAATCGAGTATAATCAAGGCCACCGAAAATAGATAAATTTTTCGGCAGTCTCGGCATGCTGTATTAGCCTCGTCCTATGAAACTTTAACCACTGCCTGGTGGTAGTTTGTCCTATGTGGATGTAAAATAAAAACTACTGAGGCTAGAAAAAATAAGTATTCCTAATTATAATGCTTCCAATCACCAGATGAGCACCGTAACCTATTCATTCTTATAGAATCAAAGGAGTCCATTCAAAGAAACACAGGATATAAAAGGTTTCTCTCATGTCATGTGCTATCTCTTTATCAGGAAGCTCTATGTAATCACTTAAGCCTACGAACAATTTCGTTAATTGCTTTAGCCTTCGGGAAATAGGTATATAATCATTCTGAATATTCACGTTTTGAAAATCGTTGAAATAAAGGCTGGAGAGAAATAACGATAGTCTGGTTTATTCTGAAAAAAGGGGGAGAAATGGAAACAGAAAAGGGAAGTGAGTGAAATTTAGTGAAGAGAGATGTCTGGGGGATAAAGGAAAGAATAATTCTCGAAGTTCTGACACACGAAGGTAAGAGAACCATTCTGTAAAGAGAGGGTAGAAATGTGACAGAAATTAAATAAAAGTTTTCCTTCCTCTACGTCATAAACGAAGTCCGAAGTCATTCAATCAGAATAAACAGGATTGTGTTTTGTCTTCACAAATTACTTGTATTCTCTCAGTGAGTTGACGGGTTACTCGCAAAAAAAAAATTATATAATAATGCACTAAAATATTGTGAATTTATCGTTCTTTTATATAGCATCCAGTTTTGCAAACCTTTATATCTAGATTATATGAACTTGACCTCCAAAACTTATTCATTTTTTCCGGGGAGAAGTTGCCCTTATTTTTTTGTCCATCTAACAAGAAATAGAAAAAACAAGAAAAAATGCTAATAGTGTATATTAGTAACATCAGACAGATATTTTTGAGGTTTTTACGACCATTTTGAGATTGTAGATACCAAACGGCACTTTCAGTTTAAGTTCAATATACACTAGTTGGAAAGTAATTTAAACTTTGGGTAAAATATATCATTTATCGCATGCTAAACGTAATAAAACGAATTCTTTACCTTTATATCTAAACTGAGAATGTTTCCTCTCAAAATAAGAAAGTAAATTTACAATCGAATGCCATTTAATATTTTTGTATCATTGATTATATGTCGCTATGTTACAGGAATGTTTCGGCCTCGTTTTATTGCGGGACTTATAGATATTATTTGGACGTGTCGGTGAAACTAATATCGTTTGTTTCCGGGGAATATAACATACGTGTCAATTAAAACCGCAGGGAAAATCACTAAAAATAACAACGGCTCCCACGGCATCATATTATCAACCGAAGTAAAATTTTATTTTCTCTCTACTGTCATTTGGTTTGTTATACAAGACGCCATTTTTTTTTTTTTTTTTTTTTTTTTTTTTTTTTTAAGCTTATTGCTTCTCAACCAGAGTGAAAGAAAGCACAGGACTTCCGATTGTTTTGCTTCTTATTGTTTAAACAATTTAGTTTCTTACATTTTGTATTTTAGATGACTGGATTGCGATATTTTATTCATTTACACTTTCCCCCAAATTTTTCCTGATTAAGAATTAATAAATATTCTTTCCTTCAGCTCACTATATCATTTTATTCACTAGTGATTTCCACTGACGATCTCTCAGTTCGTGCTTTCGAAATTGTTCTGGTGACGACAAGTTATGGTTTTCTTGTTGTAAGTGGAGTAGTTTTCAGATGAATAACCAACACAATCAAAATGGCCAAAGAAGTTTAGTCATCTTTGGTTATCTTCAGTTATCATTAAGACATGAATCAGTGAGTCACAATAGCAGCTACATAAATCTGTCTCCGAAGTGACTGGAATATCTGTTTACGTGATACGCCTTTGAAAATCGACTTATTATTAGTTTTAATCTCAGACAAATGACGTCAACTCATAATCTGTTTTAAATATCTCGACGTTATAGATAATTTATTCTATTTTCATAACGTCTCTTCTTCAAGGTAATTGACAATACCAACGATGTTGTTCGCCTTATGCCGGCACGTTTACTTCATACTTAAACGTGGAATAAAGAATTCTATTTTTCTAAAATAATTAAGATTGAAGATTGTTTTTTTTCCATCCATTCACCAGAAATTCATCAGGGATTCAAAATGGACATTTCCTATCAACAATAAATTCCTTGTTCAAGGAATTATATAATCAAACACGAATAGCAATGTATTTTCATCGTTCCTGACTGAGCCTTTTTCTTGTAGAGATACAATGTCAGCATTTTTATACATTTTGAGGTGGCAGATGCATGGGTACTGTTAACGATAATTTAGAGCTTTCAATATCCGGTTTATTTGCATAATTACTTTGTATAGTTCTTCACTCGTATTGCACGTGCATGTGTGTTTGGATTTCACATGTGGAAAATTATTATACTGAAGTTTCTTGATAAAAGTTGGGGCTTTTAGATATGCCACTTGGTAATAATAATAATAATAATAATAATAATAATAATAATAATAATAATAATAATAATAATAATAATAATAATAATAATGGATAAAATCAGAAGAAATTATCACTCATTGATGTCGCAATACCATGGGACACCAGAGTTGAGAGAAAGAGAGGGAAAAAATGGATAGGTATCAAGATCTAAAAATAGAAATAAGAAGGATATGGGATATGCCATTGGAAATTGTACCCATAATCATAGGAGCACTAGGCACGATCCCAAGATCCCTGAAAAGGAATCTAGAAAAACTAGAGGCTGGAAGTGCTCCAGGACTCATGCAGAAGAGTGTGATCCTAGAAACGGCGCACATAGTAAGAAAAGTAATGGACTCCTAAGGAGGCAGGATGCAACCCTTAACCCCAGACAATAAATACCACCCAGTCGAATAAGAGGACTGTGATAGAGCAAAAAAAAAAGAAAAAATAAATAATAATAATAATAAAATAATAATAATAATAATAATAATAAAAAAAAAATAATAATAATAATAATAATAATAATACAGTTTTTTTAAAAATGGCTATTTCAGAGGCGTTTATTTTGTAGGGGTTTCATGAATCCTCCGTTTGGCGTTTTAATAGTCAACTTCAGTACAGAAGAAAAGCCAGTGATAAGAAGAATAGAGAAACTTCTATACAAAATAAACGGTGCTGAAATAGGCATTATTTTTCAATAAAACCTGAGTTAATGAAGGTCTTCCTGCAAATAATAATAATAATAATAATAATAATAATAATAATAATAATAATAATAATAATAATGTTGCGCCGTGGCATAGTGGGTTAGGTCGCCAACTGACTGGTTAAGCAACATTGGGGCTGGTCAGTCGTTGGATGGGTGACCGCTCTCCTCGGCGTTGATTCCTTGGCAAAGGATCTTTACCATAATTTCCTCAGTCTACTCAGCTGTAAATGAGTACCTATTCCTAATGGGATAGGGCCCAGCTATGGGTTAAATAGCAAAACTCAGCAATGATGGAAAGAAATGAAGAATTAAACGATAATGGCGTAAAAAGACGGTCAGGTATTAGGAGGTCGTCATCCAGCAACTGACCACCACAACGACAGTAACCAACAACCAGAGCAGAGAGGTTATAGAAGAAGGTTGGTCAAAATCTAGAATGAGAGGAATAACAACCCCCAAACAGAGCAGAGGCTGGCAGAACAAGTAAGGAACATAAAAGAAAAAGAACTGGCTCTCCTCGGCAGAAAGAGGGGAATTGGAAAGGGAAATGACACACGGCAACGAATTACAAGAAGACGAACTGAGAAACGATGCCACAGAAGACGACAGGGATGATGCGGTATCAAACAACGACACCCGAAGAAACACCGACGAAGTAACAGAGACGACGGAATGGGTAGAAAAGATCAGACAATGGATGGAGCCAGATACAGAAAGAACAAAGATCCCCTCCATGAAAGCCTACAACACCAAGAAATTAAGGGAGAAAACAAGTGAGGACAATGAAATAATGAGACTAATACACAGAAACAAATAACTTGACATATGAAGGAGCAAGATTAGTAGCAGAACTGATGGGGATTCGAACACCAACACCACCAGCACAATAAACCCAACAGAAACCAAAACAGAAACCGCCTTGGAAAAGGCCCTTGGAAAAGCAAGTCATGGTGATGAGATCTTTGAGTAAACTAAAAGAGATGGCAGAAAAAAGGCTTAGAAGCAAAAAAACAAGGGAGGAACTGAACGAGAAATACAAAGTACATAAGGGGGGACTAAACAACACAATAAAAGATGTAAAACAGAGGCTTAAGGCCAAAGCACAGAAGGTCCAACGATACATGAACAGGAATAAGGGATACCAACAGAACAAACTATTCGGAACCAACTATAAAAAAATATACAGCCAACTAAAACGGGAAGACAGCCACCAAGAAATTCCTGAAGCCGATCCAAGAAAGAGACTCTAGGAAAACATATGGAGCAATCCGGTATCACACAACAAACATGCAACATGGCTCCAGGAAATGAAGGCAGAAGAAACAGGGAGAATAAAACAAAGGTTCACTGACATCACGACAGACACACTCAGACACCAACTAAAGAAAATGCCCAACTAGAAAGCCCCAGGTCCTGATGAAGTCCATGGATACTGGGTCAAAAACATCAAGGCCCTATACCCAAGAATAGCAGAACAACTCCAGCATTGTATCACAAATCCCCATGCGCCCAAGTGGATGACCACAGGAACAACATCCTCAGTCCAGAAAGACAAGAGTAAGGGAAATATAGCCAGTAACTACAGGCCTGTCACCTGCCTACCAATAATGTGGAAGTTACGGACAGATATCATCAGCGAAAGGCTATACAACTACCTAGAGGATACAAACACCATCCCCCACCTACAGAAAGGCTGCAGAAGGAAGTGTAGGGGCACAAAAGATCAGCTCCTGATAGACAAAATGGTAATGAAGAACAGTATAAGAAGGAAAACCAACCTAAGCATGGCATGGATAGACTATAAGAAAACCTTCGACATGATACCACACACATGGCTAATAGAATGCCTGAAAATATATGGGGCAGAGGAAAACACCATCAGCTTCCTCACAAATACAATGCGCAACAGGAATACAATACTTACAAGCTCTGGAATAAGACTAGCAGAGGTTAATATCAGGAGAGGGATCTTCCAGGGCAACTCACTGTCCCCACGACTCTTCGTAGCAGCCATGATTCCCATGACAAAAGTACTGCAAAAGATGGATGCTGGGTACCAACTCAAAAAAAGAGGCAACAGAATTAACCATCTGATGTTCATGGACGAAATCAAGCTGTATGGTAAGAGCATCAATGAAATAAATACCCTAATCCAGACTGTAAGGGTTGTATCTTGGGACATCAGGATGGAGTTTGGAATGGAAAAATGTGCCTTAGTCAACATACAAAAGGGCAAAGTAACAAGGACTGAAGGGATAAAGCTACCAGATGGGAGCAACATCAAACACATAGATGAGACAGGATACAAATACCTGGGAATAATAGAAGGAGGGGATATAAAACACCAAGAGATGAAGGACACGATCAGGAAAGAATATATGCAGAGACTCAAGGCAATACTCAAGTCAAAACTCAACGCTGGAAATATGATAAAAGCCATAAACATAGGGGCAGTGCCAGTAATCAGATACAGTGGAGGAATAGTGGAATGGACGAATGCAGAACTCAGCAACATAGACCAGAAAACTAGGAAACATACGACAATACACAAAGCACTACACCCAAGAGCAAATACGGACAGACTATACATAACCCAAAAGGAAGGAGGGAGAGGACTACTAAGCATAGCGTCAACATTGAGAACAGAGCACTGGGCCAATATCTGAAAACCAGTGAAGACGAGTGGCCCAAGAGTGCATGGGAAGAAGGACTGATAAAAGTAGACGAAGTCCAAGAAATATACAGACAGGAGAATAACAAACATAACAGAGGAATGGCACAACAAACCAATGCATGGGCAATATATGAGGTAGACTAAAGAACTGGCCAGCGATGACACATGGCAATGGTTACAGAGGGGAAACTCAAGAAGGAAACTGAAGGAATGATAACTGAGCACAAGATCATGCCCTAAGGACCAGATATATCCAAAGAACGAAAGATGGAAATAACATCTCTCCCATATGTAGGAAGTGCAATACGAAAAATGAAACCATAAACCACATAGAAAGCGAATGTCCGGCACTTGCACAGAACCAGTACAAAAAGAGGCATGATTCAGTGGCAAAAGCCCTCCACTGGAGCCTGTGCAAGAAACACCAGCTACCTTGCAGTAATAAGTGGTACGAGCACCAACCTGAAGGAGTGATAGAAAACGATCAGGCAAAGATACACTGGGACTATGGTATCAGAACAGATAGGGTGATACGTGCAAATAGACCAGACGTGACGTTGATTGACAAAATCAAGAATAAGGTGTCACTCATTGATGTCGCAATACCATGGGACACCGAGTTGAAGAGAAAGAAAGGGAAAAAAATGGATAAGTATCAAGACATGAAAATGGAAATAAGGAGGATATGGGATATGCCAGTGGAATTTGTACCCATTATCATAGGAACACTAGTCACGATTCCAAGATCCCTGAAAAGGTATGTGTAAAAACTAGAGGCCGAAGTAGCTCCAGGACTCATGCAGAAAAGTGTGATCCTAGAAACGGCGCACATAGTAAGAAGAGTGATGGACTCCTAAGGAGGCAGGATGCAACCCGGAACCCCACGCTATATCGTAACAGTTAGAAATGGATGTTTTTCTCCTCGTAATATTATGTTTTCGTTGGTGAATACAACCATTCATTCTTTCCCTCGTTGGTAATAGCGTAATTATATTTACTGGGGAATGGCCAGGCTGACGTAAGTTTCCAAAGCTTATTTGGCCGTTTCATTCTGAATATTACCTCTCCGTGATGATGAGCCTGGATTGAGAGCAAAAGACACCTAACAGACCAGTGGATGAAGCAACTCAGGTATCCAACGACACGAGTCTTGCTTGACTTTTTAGGATTTCCGGCCTTTCAAGTGAGATTGCCAGCAATGCTTCATGCCACTGCTTGCAACCTACTTCATTAAGAAAGCAATTCCTCTCCTGGCAATGTTGTTTGCTTGGTGAATGTGAGGAGGAGTGATGTATGTGGTTAGTTTGGAGTTTAATATTTCCCCACTGTATGAAAGGAGATCCAGTTCTGTTTGTTTGTTTGGTGTGATTACGTTGCACGGAACCAGTGGTTATTCAGCAACGGGACCAACGGCTTTACATGACCTCCGAACCCCGTCGAGAGTGAACTTCTACCACCAGAACTACACATCTCTAACAAGTCAACGGAATGCCCGAGAATCGAACTTGCTACACTGAGGTGGCAAGATAGTTATGTGAATATGGAGCGATATACACGGGAAGGTTGAAGAGGAGGTTATAAACATTATTCGGAAGTGATAGATAGCTTGGCGGACACTGACGTTTGGTTACAGCATCGTATTCACTAAATCAATAGTTCCACAACGTACTGTTCAAGGAAACACCAGTACCACAGTTGCCACTTATGTTATGATCAGCCCTGCAAAGCACTGTCCTTATTTTAGGACAGTATGAATGTCCCAGTTCCTTGTGATCATGAACAACATCAATCATTGTACCGATAGTACCATTAACTCAAGTGTTCGTGGATTACCTAACAAACGTTTCACAGTGTTCTTGTTAAATAAATTCAGTGCCCTCGATCATGGGTGGTATCACAAAAATATAGCCAGTATTCACGAGTAACAAACTCACTACCAGCATTCAAGAGAAACTTCCAAAATTCATTGCTTGTGCATGAATATCAAAGTTCTTGCATGTGTTAAATAAGTAAACCTAATGCTTGCGTACATATATAAACAATGTGTTCATAGAGTAACATGATACCAGGACAATTCATTTTGGGAAAACTCATACCAGACAATTCATACCTAGACAATTGATATTCAGGTCAACTGATATAAAGGAAAACTAAAGGAAAACTCATAACATTTATAAAATTTTAACTATTTAATTTGGAAATAGAAATAAAGAATTAAAAGAAAAACTATTTTCGGGACAATGAAGCCTTAAAACCAAAAAACAACCAATATAAAAAGAATTTACTAAAATTGACTGCAGATGAAAAAGAGATACATTCAAGTGACCTATTTGAATGCTGTCAGTATATTACTGATGACATAGTAAAAGGACACTTTAAATGTGCCATCACCACCCCAATCACTAATTTTAACAACATCCATTATCATATTGTAAAAATGGTTCCCCCTGATTCAAATTTGCAGTACAATAGAGGGATATCAAAACCACATCTTTGATGGAATAGGAGCCAACACTACTATTCAACTATCAACTTCGACGAACACTTCGTGATAAACTTGACGTTACTGGCAAGTCCCGCCAACGCCTCATCTTGTAGAGAACAACATTATCGCAATCAAGTCCAGTGGTCTGTTGTGATGACAGCTTTGGCTTTTGTAGAGCAGTATATGGTTCTCTATTACAGTCATATTAGCATTATGAAAGTGTTCCCCTGTTGAAGATACTATTTCTAATAGGTCCTCCTCAAGCAGGCATCGTCTGAACTCCAATCTGGAAATTTTAACATCACACAGGTATAAGTTTCTCGATGTATCTGTATTCTGTCTGAAATTTATATATGTGGTTATCATCCACAATCTTATTAGCTATTCATCGAGATTTTATGTAATATATTGCATTATGATGATTCAAATAAATTTTGAAACAGTTGAAAAGTTATATACAAAACCAACTGACTTCACAAGTTCAAAATAAAAAAAAATAAACTTTAAATGATAGAAGAACAGTAACTAGCAAGGATTGTGAAATTTAAAGGATGCAGTATCGAAATTAAAAAAGGATGGTAGTCATAGTTAAAATTTTATCACTTTTACGTCTAAAACTAAAATCTTAGCCTTTTACTTTATAATTAATTTTTAATCGGGCTATTTACTTTATAATTAATTTTTAATCGGGCATTTACTTTATTAATAAATATCTTAAGAGTTTTTTTTCTAAATTGACAATATCATACCTGTTATGAGTTATACTATATATATTAGTTGCCCTAGATATAGCTATTACTAAGTGTGTTATTTTTTCTATTGTAAATATTAGACCTGTTATGAGTAGTCCTATATATCAGTTGTCCTAGGTAACAATTGTCCAGATTCGAGTTGTCTGATACGAGATTAACGGTTGAGAGTTGTCCTGGTATCAGTTGCTCTAGACCAGAGTAACTTTTAGTATCAAAACTAACCACCTACCTGAAAATCTTAGAGACACCTTACTCATATTAAACATTAAATCATATGCAAAATATAACCATTATATAGAATGTCCTGACTTCAACAAACAAAAAATTCCTTTCGTGCTCTGTTAAAACAAATATTACTTTGGACAATCTCTCTCTGGGGAAAATTTTCATATCCATTATTTAGAATGTCCTGATTTCAACAAACAAAAAATTGCTTTTGTGCTGTGTTAAAACAAATATTACGGCATAAACATTAATTACTCAAACGTTAGGGGGCTTTTGCAAACTTTACTGAGCGGGAGGAAGCCAAACACATTTAAAACACCCAATACCTATATACAGGAAAAACTGAGAAATAGATTTAGTCTATATTTACCACTTCAAAGTAAGTTTATCTGGTTAGTAAATCCAAACCACCCAAAAACTGCAGAGTATGTCATACGACCTACTATGCAGAACATAGGGGGTCCCCCACAACCCTAGGGGCGCCGCCCCGAAGGGGTGGAGGACAGGGTTAGAAGTTCAAGAAGAGTATATACAAATTAAAAAAGTACATGTTATCAAAATTAATAGTGAAACTAACAAATTAAAGTCAACTTATTTCGAAGATTTTAGATTTTTGACATTTATGACAAACTATAGACGCAAATAACAAAAATCAAAGTAAATTTATGACCAGTGACAAAATTAAATTTACTACAAAAACTAAGGAGCGAATTTATGAAAATAAAAAAAAAATTAAAAAAGAACAAACTTGCCAAAAAAAAGTAAAAAAAAAAATACACACCTGTCAGTGAGCAGGTGAGAACATGAACTCGTACCAAAACCATCCTGGAAAAGAGAAAGCTTTAGAATTGTGTTAACTTAGGTTAAATCTTGTGAATTTTGAGCGTTTACTCAATTCACATTATGGGTAAACCCCCCAAAGAAAATATTGTAGCGACTGTCAGAGATTTATAAGAGACTAAACTAGCAGGAAAATTATAAAATGTCAAAATCAAATATACAATATTGGTAAAAAATATAGTTACCTTGCAGAAGCCCGAGGTTTATCAGAGCTTAACTAACGACGTGGAAAGAATCGATCTAGATCTCAAGCGCTAGCTGTAGGCAAGTCGCGTGATAAACGGTTATTTTCGTCAAAAAAAAAAAAAAAAAAAAAAAAAACTCACAAGAGAGCCAATTACGCAACGATAAACTAATGATAAATTGAACACGCCACTGCTGAGGAAAAAAGGATTACTTAGTAAGCTCTGATTAAATGTCTAGATTGTCTACCTCCCAGAACGATGTTACAGTCGAAAGTTCGAAGGTTCAAATTTGCCAAGGACTATAAAGTCTTAGTAGTGTCTTGCCTCTATGGATATCCTTGAAATCGTTAATTTTGCTAGTATTATTCTTTTTATTTCCTACTCCCTTCTTTTCCTTGTTTTCATGGCATTTTAAAATACAGCACAAGACGTATATATTTTTCTGAACGTAACTTGTAATGTCTTCTGGACCCCATAACATAAAATAATTTGTAGCATAATTTTGTCTCATATTTCTTCTCATCACTTTGATTTCATAAATTTTAATTCACGTGCATATTTTGTCATAACGACAGGTAACGAAACAGTCTATTTTAACACTCACGATACGTATGTTACTGTTAAAAGTATTTTGTCATAAAACTGATGTTCTTTTATAATTAAAATTGCAAGTTATCTTTCATTGCCTGTAAAGGAAGCCGAAATGTCAGTGCTATTTTCCAATCTCGTTACATAACAAAATGTTACACTAGGCTGTTCTTCGATGGAGAACATAAAATAAAGATCGTGTGTTGTAAGTAATTCAACAATAATATATTACTTTAAGCTAATCCAGTATAACACATCTTTTACTCTTACCAATTCTTGTCTGAAAAATATCAAAAGTATCTAATTTTTAAAAATATTTGTAAAAATTTCTATGAACTATATAATAGAATATTTATAAATTGAAGCTAAACAGAAATTAAGTATCCTCTGGTCAGAGAACAGGAGTATTTTCTTTTAGTGTTTCTTTCATCATGCACAGAGGTGTCAGTGTCTGGGTGTGCGTGTGTGTTTGTGTGTGACTTCGTGTGACTGATAAAGAGGATGGCGGACAGACATGCAGACAGAGAGGGCGTGGACTCAAAACATATCGCCATCAATGTAGAAATGACTGAAGAGTTTCTTTACAGTATCTGTACAGTACCTCTTACAAATCATTCATACAACCACAACTGATTAACACTTACTTAAAATCAGAATATAGGTTTTGGAAAATTACCCACGAAAGGAATGAGCTTTCATTAAGAAACTGGGAATCAAGAAGTAGTTAGTGATGATAGAACCATCGTTGTTTAATCGGACGTCTTCTCAAAATGTCTTTAATCTATTGAAGAGCCTCGAATCATAAAATATAACCATCCAAGAAAGTTAAATTAAAAAAAAAAAAAAATATATCTGTTCGTTCAATATTTCTTACTTTATCGCCCTGGCATTATATTCCAGAGATTTATCGAACTTTCGAAATATAATGGAACATAACGATTAGTGAACGGGTTCGAAGAAATATTGGAACAGAAAAAGAAGAAGAAGGACATTTATTTCTGAAATTAGTGACGTCTGGGATAACTTCTTCTGTCTCGAGGGCAACTTCGAACAAATGTTCCCCATTTCGAGTCCTATGGTTACTTGGTGGCTGATCCTCAACAACTTTAAAATTAGAGAAGTTATCTATGATGAGACTAGGGTCTTTTTCAACTCTTTTTCCTCACATCTATGACGACTTTTTTGCCTATGGGGAATAGCTATCACATTTTTGGCAAATAGGCAGTTCTTAACGTTCTTTACAAAAGATAAGTGAAAGGTAAATAAAAACAACCCTATTAATTCTTTTAAACTAAGCGTTGGATGCATGAGGAGCAGCAACGCTATCAGATATATATATATATATATTTCATATATATATATATATATATATATATATATATATATATATATATATACGTGCATATATATATAAATATTATATAATATATTATATATATATAATATATATATATATATATTATATATCTATATATATATATATATATATATATATATATATGCACGTGTGCGCGAGTGCATTCCTATTTCATTTAACAATGTATATCTGTAAACAGGACAGAAACCACTGTTTTATCAAGAGATACGAAACTTTATATAAAAGAACGGGAAATCCCTTTAAGATACTATTTCAAGAAATAACTTAGGAGTTAGAGGATTTTTGCCCAGTAATGGATGGGGATAAATATATAGTTGACTGAATCCTTGACAATAACGCTAAGGAAAACAAACTTTTCTTGTTAGATGGCCTTTGGTAAAATGGAACAATGACAGACAGTATCTATGTAAAACTACTCGAAACGAAATCACATGTTTCACTTCGTAAAGCTGATATCAGACTGCCACATAAATAACTAGCAAAGATTTTCATTGCAAGAAATTGTGCCCTAAGTATTAAACCTCTTAATGGACGGATAGCTTCTCAGGAGTAGTAATAACAGGTGTGGTGTGGTGGACGGATTGATCCTGTAAATAACCAGTATTAATTTTGACCAACATAATTTCAGCCAGATTCAGCCAAATGTTTTAGGTGTATGAAACTTTAAAAAACATTTATTCAAAAGTGAAGTAGTGACATCGGAAATCCCAAATTGATCTTAAGTTACAGAAATCACTCTGTCAATAAAGAAGGAGAAAGTTCGATTATAAGTGTTTGATTGTGCGATGTGTAAAATTTGGATATTAGACCAAGAGTTGTGTGTCTTAATAGCTTGTATGTGTTTGAATGTGTGGGTGTGTGTGTCTGTGTGTTTGTGTAGTGCAGCTGCTGATGTATATGACGCACTTATCTATAAAAAAAACTTTCATAACTTATTCTCATTCATTCATTTCCGCTTTCAAAAAAAAAAGGTGAAGTTTTCCTGTTGGCATTATAATGTTCCAAGTAAGAATAGTGGAATAATCTTCGTAAGGTTTATACTGAAGGAAATCACGGATGCAATGATGCGATGATGTAACGTCAGTGCACAAAGAAAATTGTATTTCTTTGCCAGTTTTTGTCTACTAGGCCTTTGTCACAGAGTTGCTCATAAAAGCTCTGAAGAATTTCCAGTCATTTATGGCGCCTGAAAGAGATTTTTTTTACAAAACTTTAACTACGATACGACAGACTTGAAAACATAACTGAAAATTCAATTTCCCATTTTCCTTTCTCAGAGTATTGTGTTTAGATTAATATTACTATTTTAAAAGGATATCTAGCTAAAAACTGTACCCTCTGCAAATGCCTTATATTTATATATGATTTCATTTGCCTGAAGTCTCTAACCTTGAACAGATATTTGATGCCTTAGTTCGTACTTTGTTGTAAAAGAAATTTTTCATCTCCGAGGGATTTAAGCAATCAAATTCTAGGTAAAGTTGCTCCCCCCCCCCCCCCCCCCCCCCCCCCTCAATTTCCTTGCAAATCATAATAGGAACTCTTTCATTTGTTGACCAGGAGAATTTAATTACAGTTCACTCCCTATTTATGATGTGGAAATTGTTCCTTGTGTAAGTTTAAATCTCCAGTTCCGAGTGTATTTAAAAAAAAAAGAATGATAATAACAACAGAATTCTAAGAAACCATCATTAGCAGTTAAGATGATTTGAAATTCTCGGGACTTCGCGATGTGATCAAGATAATACTCCCAAAATCATTAAAAAGAAAATGTAACATTTTTATCTGAAGGAATCATTGCAATAGAAACAAGTAAACAAAAACTGCTGAGTTATGGATTTAATTGATAGATGGGAAAAGATATTTAACTGTATTATGAAACTTTTATAAATATTTGCGGCTTTGTTTTATCATCAAATGTCAATATAAGGAAAAGATCCTCTTCCTATGTTGTGATTTGGAATAATTGTTAATTTAGCATTAGATTTTAATAGTTCTTCTCGCTTTGCCCATTTTCTGTTGCTATGTCCCTTAAACTATATTCATGTTTTGTTTGGGATTCCAAACAAATTTATTTTTATTCAAAACTTTTTTTTAAATAGTCATTACAAATTTAATAGCAAAATATACAGGAATGGGAATTGCTTTCATGAAAACAAAACGCCATTTAATATCCAATACTATTCTCCATATTAAAATAATTAGATATCAGAAACTCTCCTCCACTATGGCAAAATGAATTCATAATACCATTTCCCTTTTATAATATTATATCAGGAATTGGTGGATTTAAAATTCTATTGTGGGTACCTATACCTATATCCAACGTAATATTTATTTTCCTGTATTTTAAAATTCCAAGACATACAGATGAAACTTCATTGTTCTTCTTCGCACTTGAGCATCAACTCCCTTTGAGACTGAATATTTATTTTCCCTGAAACAGCAACTCCCATATCCCACTTAACGACACACTGAGCGGGTTATGAATTAGCGTCGGTTTAAATCAATGATATGGGTAATAAGAGGAGACCAGCTTCAAAGGTCGTAAACTTTCGGAATGCAGGTCGAAGAATTTAATTAGGAACTTTTACAGTCGTACTTCAAAATGAAAATGGACCACCTGGACTAATTTGAGCCACTTGTCTGCGGATATTACAGTTATGCTCTCGGTTATTCCACGCTCATTGCCACAGCACAATAACAGCGAAGGACGGACGAAAGGAATTCACTCAAACTACAAAGCAGGTGTTGAAATCTATACTATTACTAAAAGGAATATCAGTGACCAAATGGAAAATACTTCATAAATGTTATTTTCATTTTTGTTTCACACTTCCAAGTACTTAAAATCAAACTTAAAATCAAACATTTCAGAAATTTATGCTATTACTAAAAGGAACATCAGTAACAAAATGGAAAATGCTTTTCAAATGTTATTCCTATTTTTGTTTCACCCTTCCAAGGACTTAAAATCAAACTTATTTCAGAAATTTATACTATTACTAAAAGGAATATCAGTGACCAAATGGAAAATACTTCATAAATGTTATTTTCATTTTTGTTTCACTCTCCCAAGTACTTAAAATCAAACTTAAAATCAAACATATTTCAGAAATTTATACTATTACTAAAAGGAATATCAGTGAGCAAATGGCAAATTCTTCAAAAATGTTATTTTCATTTTCGTTTCACATTTCTAAGGACTTAAAATCAAACATATTTCAGAAATTTATACTATTACTAAAAGGAATATCAGTGACTAAATGGAAAATACTTCATAAATGTAATTTTATAATTTTGTTTCACGCTTCCCAGGACTTAAAATCAAACCTATTTCAGAAGAATTCTCAAACAGTTATAGGTGAAATAATGGGGTCACTGGTGGTTTTACTGATGACGAATGAGAAACTAAAACAAAATAAAAGGGCGAAGGATGAAATTCAAATCAGTATGAGATATAATTATTAGCGACACATTTTCTCGGAAAGAGTTTGCTTCATACTGACAATTAAATTTGCTCGAGCTAATTGCGAATCCCATGGCTCATTGTTTTAATTAAACGATATGTCTGCATTAATGAATCGCTTTGGAAGCCACCAGTATTTGGAGGCACGTAAGAGGAAATTTCTTTTGGGTTCATCTGACGGGAGAAAATGCTTTCACCCTCTTGAAATGTTCTGCGAAATTCTCAAGGCCAGTCTATTTTAAGATGATGAAATTATTATTATTATTATTATTATTATTATTATTATTATTATTATTATTATTATTGTTGTTGTTGTGTTGTTGTTGTTGTTGTTGTTGTTATTATTGTTGTTCTAATATATAAAGTGTTTATAAATTATACACAAACTTTTACCATTTTTATCATTGTGGACCCTATAGAACATTGTATAAACTCTCATGATATGGAGTTTCCACCCCCCCCCCCCCCCCCCCCCCCCCACACTCCCCCTTGAAAGAAAATTATTATTATTGTGGTTGCTGCACCAGGAGTGTTTAATTTATAATTAAATTATTTCCATTTTATAACAATCATAATTTGGTGTATGGAAAAGCACTAGTAAAACAAAACGTTAAAATTGATCCTTATTCACTTCATGAAAAGAAAAGTATACACACAGATTTGAGAACGTTTTGATTTTACTGAAATAAATATACAACTCTATATAAAGAAGCAGGATATGAAAGTATGACCAACTAACGCTTCCCTTCTGTTCAACACAGTTTGCTCACAGTGAAAATCAGACCAGTATTGAATAGCAAATCCGTTGTTGTTTTAGACTAAGCTGGTATTACGGAGGTAACAGCTCTTGCTCATAGAGCATCCCCGTAAACGGTGTACAGTAACTTCGGGTCGTATAAAAACAAAAGAACAAGGATACGCACAGCCTGAATGTTACCTTGCAGTAGAATGAGAGCCCTGTTGTTGCTCTTACTGTTAATAGAGAATAGTAAAAGGGGTTAGTTAATATGAACATTGTTTCTGTTAGTAGAAAATTATAATGGCTTTTGTTCTTTCCTTTTTTAAAGTGGAGACACTCATACTTCTGTATATATATATAAGTATATATATATATATATATATATATAATATAAATATATATTATATATATTAATCTATATATATAATATCATATATATATATACATATATTATATATATATATATATATATATCTATCTATATTATAATATCTATAACTATATATAGTTATATATCTCTATACATATTAATATTCAATTTACACACACACACATATATATATATATACCTATATATATATATATAATATAATATATATATATATATAGTATATACTAATATATGTATATATATATATTATATATATATATATATATATATAGTATTATGTATGATATATAAAAACGAAATCAGCATAGGGTTTTTATGTTGAAAACATTATTATTGTTCACTGGAAAGTTTAAGACGCATATAAAGGAGAGAGCCTCTTCCATCTTACGAAAATGCCATCGATCGATAACAAAATTGGTTGGTATACTTCCTAATATATTTTCAAACAACGTTCATATAAAATAGGTCACCTAATGATAGGTTCGAAGGCTTTCAATATTTATTAAAGACTATCAACTCCCGCATGTTAAATTATTGTGGTCCTGCAACCATTATTATTATTACTTTTTTTTATTATTATTATTATTATTATTTTTTTTTTTTTTTTTTTTTTTTTTTTTTGTTTTTTTTTTTTTTTGCTCTATCACAGTCCTCCAATTCGACTGGGTGGTATTTATAATGTGGGGGTTCCGGTTGCATCCTGCCTCCTTAGGGAGTCCATCCCTTTTCTTACTATGTGTGCCGTTTCTAAGATCACACTCTTCTGCATGAGTCCTGGAGCTACTTCAGCCTCTAGTTTTTCTAGATTCCTTTTCAGGGATCTTGGGATCGTGCCTAGTGCTCCTATGAATATGGGTACGATTTCCACTGGCATATCCCCATATCTTTCTTATTTCTATTTTCATATATTGATACTTATCCATTTTTTCCCTCCTCTCTTTTCTTCTTCAACTCTGGTGTCCCATGGTATTGCGACATCAATGAGTGATACTTTCTTCTTGACTTTGTCAATCAACGTCACGAGATTGTCTGGTCTCGTTTGCACGTATCACCCTATCCGTTTCATGATACCATACGTCCCAGAGGATCTTTGCCTGATCGTTTTCTATCACTCCTTTATAGGTTGGTGCTTGTACCACTTATTACTGCAAGGTAGCTGATGTTTCTTGCACAGGCTCCAGTGGAGGGCTTTTGCCACTGAATCATCCTCCTTTTGTACTGGTTCTGTGCAAGTGCCGGGTATTCGCTTGCTATGTGGTTTATGGTTTCATTTTTCGTATTGCACTTCCTAACATTATGGGGAGAGTATGTTTTTATTTCCGTCTATCGTTTCTTTGAAATATATCTGGTTCTTAGGGCCTGATCTTGTGCCGCTGTTATCATTCCTTCAGTTTCCTTCTTTAGCTCTCCCCCCTGTAGCCATTGCCATGTGTCATCGCCTGGGCTTAGTTCTTTAGTCTGTCTCATGTATTGTCCGTGCATTGGTTTGTTGTGCCAGTCCTCTGTTCTGTCTGTCATTCTCCTGTCTCTGTATATTTCTGGGTCTTCGTCTACTTTTGTTAGTCCCTTCTTCCCCCGATGGCACTTCCTTTAAGACCACTCGTCTTCACTGGTTTTCAGATATTGCCCCATTGCTCTGTTCTCGATGTTGACGCAGTCCTCTATACTTAGTAGTCCTCTCCCTCCTTCCTTTCGTGTTATGTATAGTTTCTGTCCCGTATTTGCTCTTGGGTGTGTGTGCTTTGTGTATTGTCATTATGGTTTCCTGGTTTTCTTGATCCTATGCTGCGGAGTTCTGCTTTCGTCCAATCCACTATTCCTGCGCTGTATCGATTACTGGCACTGCCCATGTGTTTATGGCTTTTATCATATTTCCGGCATTGAGTTTTGACTTGAGTATCGCCTTGAGTCTCTGCATATATTCTTTCCTGATCGTGTCCTTCATCTCTTGGTGTTTTATATCCCCTCCTTCCATTATTCCTAGGTATTTGTATCCTGTCTCTCTATGTGTTTGATGTTGCTCCCATCTGGTAGCTTTATCCCTTCATTATTATTATTATTATTATTATTATTATTATTATTATTATTATTATTATTATTATTATTATTATTATTATTATTATTATTATTATTTATTTATTTATTTATTTATTTATTTTTATAACAGTCCGCCTCCAATTCAACTGGGTGGTATTTATGATGTGGGGTTACAGATTGCATCCTGCCTCCTTAGGAGTCCATCACTTTTCTTACTGTGTGCGCCGTTTCTAGGATCACACTCTTTGCATGAGTCCTGGAGCTACTTCATCCTCTAGTTTTTTTCCAGATTCCTTTTCAGGGATCTTGGGATCGTGCCTAGTATTCTTATGATTATGGGGTACAAGTTTTTCCACTGGCATATCCCATATCCTTCTTCTTCTTCTTCTTCTTCTTCTTCTTCTTATTATTATTATTATTATTATTATTATTATTATTATTATTATTAGGGAAAAACTCTCTATCACGAGAGTATATATAATGTTCTAAAGGGTCCACAATAATACAAAGTGTAAAAGTCTGTGTATAATTTTGAAGACTTTACAGAAAGCTTTCGATCCCTTCCCTGAAGATGAACCCAGGGAAGGGTTCGAAAGCTTTCTGTAAAGTCTTCAAAATTATACACAGAAGACTTTTTACACTTTGTATTATTGTGGACCCTTTAGAATTATTACTTATTATTATTATATTATTATTATTATTATTATTATTATTATTATTATTATTATTATTATTATTATTATTATTTGCTAAACAGACTACCCCTGAAAATTTCTCAAAACTTTTTACACGGAGTGACTGGATTTTCTACTGTAAGATCAACCCAAAAGAAAATCCTGCCATTTGCCTCCAAAATGCCGGAGGCTTCCAAATCGATTCACGAATGCAGACATAACGTTTAATTAAAACAATGAGCCACGAGATTTGCAATTAGCTCGAGCGAATAATTTCTCTGGCAGTATGAAGCAAAGTCGCTCCGAGAAAAAAAAAAGAAAAAAAAAGTGTCCTTTCGAGAAAAAGCTGTTAATTACAACTCAGATTAATCAGGTTTTTATGCTTCTGCTATTTACGTCCTTTTTCGTTTCTCAATAATCGTCTGTAAAATAATCAGTGGCCTATATTACAAATTATAAATCACTGAGTTTGAGAATTCTTCAGATATATGTTTGATTTTTTAATGTCCTTGGGAAGGTAAAAAAAAAAAAAAAACATATTAATGAAGTGTTTTTAATTTGGTCACTTACATTCCTCTATTGTTCACGATGCTGATGGACTTTTTCATTTGTTATTTAGAGGTAATTCCTTTCTTCTGCCGTTCGCTGTTTTAATGCTGTGGTAATGAGCGTGGAATAACCGACAGCATAAATGTAATATTCGCAGACAGTGGATGAAATGAATCCTACAGGTCCCATTTCATTTCGAGCTATGACTGTAAAAGTTTATAATTAAATTCTTTCTACTTGCATTCCACAACTTTATGACCTTTGAAGCTGCTGGTCTCCTCTTATTACCCATATCATTTCTTCAGACCAACACTAAATTCATAAACTGCTCATTCTTTCGGTAAGAGAGAGAGATGGAATTTGTTATTTCAGGGAATATAAATATGAAGTCTCAAAGGACGACGCAATTGCAGAGTGGTTGGTGGTAGACTATGAGAAAAAAAATTAAAAAAATGTTTTAATAAAGTGGTGCACCTGAAAAACGACTCAACAAATAAAGTTTTATTAGTACATTTCGCAACATTGTATTTTTTGGATTCTCCAAAAAATTTCAAGATATGAGAAAATAAATATCACGTTCAATATGCCAATTGATAAACGCAATAAAATCTTAACTTCCTCAATTCTTGACATATCCATGAAAGCCTTGACAAATCCACAAGGCATTAAAAAATGAATTGTGCTTTACATTTGAGAACAACAAAATGGAGTCAGTATGTCAGTGGTACTTTTTCAGTACATGAAATTCGTTTATGTAACCTATAAACTGTACATCAAAGTAATAATGAACGTATAAGCGAGTCAAAGGACCATAGGACATTTGCAGACAAGCGGGAAGTAATTAAAACCAAATGAATATTAAGGTTCTTAAACTCGGTTGGGCGTCGGCAGCCAGCTATATTAATTTAGAAGGATATAAAGAATATTAAGGGAATCTTCTTTGCCTTTTCGGTAGGCATTTAATTTTTAGTTTATAGATTATGTCTTATCTATTACTTCACCTTCCTTACTTTGCAAATTTATGTCAATCGACGTCAGGAACTTGGCATATAAGCTAAATGGAATAAGAACAAAGTCAGGAAAATAATTCATCTACGTCTTAAAAGCGTTGAGACAACAGAAAGTTTCTTTTTTCATCCACCGAGGGTCCAAAATATTTTAACTGGAATTATACTGATTTCAATAGCAGAAGATTCCAACTTTTTATTTATTCATTTATTTATTTATTTTTTTTTTTTTTGTGGACAGGAGGATTAATCATATTTCATTTAAGCAATATTTTTTCCCTGGCAGTTCTTAAGGAGTGGCTGTCATGTCATTCAAATTTAAAAAGAAATAAATTACGAGATATGAAAATCTAGGTCTGGTTTCACCGACGTCTGATTCAGGTTCCAGAGAAAATCTTGGTCTGACCATATTCTGTTATACAACTGTTTGTAATCTATGTTGGCGTAAAGAAGCATGTAATTGCTACTGAGTAGTACTATTTCAGTGGGTTGCAGTCATGTAGACGATAAGCTTAATTATTTCAAATAGCAAATTCATAAAAAAAAAGCTATATGGGTAAGAGAGAGAAGGTTGACACCTGTTGGAACTAGCATTTTAGAAAAGGTGTTTATATCCACACAGGAACACACACTTACACGCAGAGAAGCACACAAGCACATCACACACACAAACACAAATATATAGAACATTTAACACTTGTGTTTCGTCAGACAACGATTCATCAACATTGCTATTTATATTTCAAATAGAACTGTAAATGAAACAGCGAGCTTTCACCTACTGCTCCGGCCTCATCAGACAAAACCAGATTACGTATATGCTGCCTATGTCAAGTGGTGTGACGCATACATTTTAATATACACAGCAATGATTATTATAGTTTTTGGCGTCCATCTATCACAAAATGTTTATTGAATAAAGGATCCTGGGGACCTGACATTGCAATGTAAATTCCGCTTTTTTTTTTTTTTTTTTTTTTTTTTTTTTTTGTCTGTAACAGCAGATCTGATAAATGGAATAGTGTTTGACGAATGTCACATAATATTTTGTTCCCAAAAGTACACTATAATAGTCTGATATTCAATGTTGAAATTTACAACCACAAACGTTAAGGAAATATGAAAATGTTTATGACATTCAATGCTTCAATGAAATATGAAATGGTTTGTTTATGCACGGAGAGGGTTACATGTTCTAATTACGAGCCCCATGTTTACAATACAGAAATGACACTAATTGTATTTTGTTTATTTTACTTTTAATATTAGAAACACTCATTCACGAGGCAAATTGTGAAAAAAAAACTTTGGATGTCGATTTGGCCCACCTCATCCATTCAAGCGTTATTGCAACCAAAAATTCTGGCAATAAATTCCAGTCATATGCGTTGCTATTTCATACCTTTACCAGATCATAACTGAATCACAACCAGTCATTACTCGCAGTCTTTCTTTGGGAATTCTTGATGTTTCTCGCTTACTCGGGGAGTAGGCCTAAAAACTACTTTGTTGTTGTTGTTGTTGTTGTTCTTGTTGGGGGTGTTATGAAAGCCCTTTGGAAAAGCCTCAAAAGGTCTGAAAAAGGGGTTTCATGTTAAGTAAAAGATAGAAAAATTTTAGGATAAGGTATTTATGATTTATTTATTAGAATAATAATGTAAAAAGTAATAATGCGCAGTTAAACAGTACAAAGCAATTAATTAATTCTAATAAAGTATTGCGTATTCATTTTATTTTTCGCTGGTGAAACAACTTGCTATTTGACCGTAGATTTTAGCACACGCTCCGAGTAAGAAGGCGGTCGTATCCCGCATTGTTTACTTTTTTCTGAATTTGATGAAGTACTGTAGTTTTACACACTAATGAAGTGAGGTAATCAGGCAGCGATGCATAGTATGGTACTCCATTGCAAACTTGCAGACGTCTGGAATCCAATATCATCATCCTTATGTCCGGAGTTTATGCTACCTACCGGTTTTCTTAAGTGCACAGAAGTCTTGCCTGAAGAGCGGTGTTCTGTTATGTAATTTCCTCTTTCGCAGTTCTTGTGTACTTTGAGTGAAATTTCTTACTGATGTTATATTAATCTATTTATTATAGTAATCTATTTCATATGCTCCCTGAAAAAAAAATAAAAGATTGATTACAACATCTTCATCTCGTAGTTTATTCTACATTTTCAAGTTCACACTGTGTACAAACATAGCTTATAGAGTTTTATATACAAAACTGAGAAGTGGTGGCCAGAGCTATAAGTTTCTTGATTCAGGCAGCATGTTCTCCAAACAGAAAGGACAGGGAAAGAGGATCAAGGGATAATCCAGAGTGGAGGTTAAAATTCCTGGTAGCCGTGGCCTCAGTGAACACAATTTCCAGATTTCTTTCCCAATAAAAGTTCGCCTCACAGATTATAGATGAATTACCTTCATCAACTCAGAAGCACGGAAAGAACAATGGAAATACTGGAGCAGAATACCAGAACATACGAGTAATGATACTCTGAAAGAGGAGGAAAAGGTCGCGGGCAAAATAACAGGGTATTGGTGTTATGGAAAGGGGAGGAAACTGCGAAATGAAACGTCACTAAGTAATTTTTAATGAAGAGTTGCGGAACTGGAGAGGGGAAGGAAAAGAAAGAGTAACTGGGGCAAGCTGAATAAATTTGAAAAAATGACAATCTCGGAAAAATAAGTAAAGGAAGAAGAAAAATGGATAAAAAGTTTATTTCATTTACTCTATAAGGAAATTGTCTTAATGCATTTTGCTTACGCTTATCCCTATAATAATTGATACTTTGTTAGTGTCATTTCATTATTGTTATTTCCTAAAGACCGTAGAGCTCACTGTTACAAAGGCAATGCGTCGACATGTTTATGCCATCGAGTTATTCATGTGTATATGCAGTCCACTTAAACAGTCTTTCCTACTGTATTCCTCATCATTCTCTCAGTCCACTTAAACAGCCTTTCCCTTCGTATTCCTCATTATTCTTATATGGAAATTTATAATTTTTTAAAGAATACATAATCAGAGAATAAAGGGCTTATTCCTTCGTCACGAGAAATAAAACAAAATATCTCGTTCGAAATACTGGTGAAGACTGAAATAGAGCAATGGGCCAAGGGAATTTGCAATTTGTTGGATCAATTTTCGTGTGCAATATGAAGCAAAATTGGTCGCTGAAAACCCGTGGTATTTTGGTCCAAGGCTGCAAAAATCACCCAGATTAATTTTGGGTTTATGATTGGATGATGTATTCCCTGCCTTTCTGTTTTATTGTCGTAACGAAAAACTCTAATAAGCATTTGTGGCAATTTGAACGACGACAGCAGGTCTTGATGATTATCACAATTAATGAATTCCCAATGAAGACATCACAAATGAAGGAATTAGTGAATTTAGTTTAATATTTCTTTTATTTACATCTTGGAAGTTTCTGTCCAAATAGTTTCCATATTATTGCTGACAAACAACATACATTTAATCTGTTAGAGAATCTTTGACATTCGTAACGTTTTTGGATGAATGAAAATATCAGGAGAGAGATTAGTATATCCAACTACATGAAAAGGACACCGTTTTGGGTCGACAACAAAATGTAACTAAGTAGGAAAGGCCAAGGCATGATCCGACCTCCATCTTGCCCGAGGCACGTGGAAAATGCTATGGTCAAATAGAGACTTGTTTCATCAACGAAAATTAAAATAAATACGCTATGCTTTATTAGAAATAAATTTTTCTGTACTGTTTAACATGCACATTTTTATCGTAGATATCCTATTCTGAAATATCTGTATCTTTAACGCAAAACACCTTTTTTCAGACCTAGTTTAGGCTTTTCCATAGGGCTTTCAACAAACCTCCCCCCCCAACCCCCCCCCCCCCCCCCCCCCCAAATAATAACAATAACAAATTAGTTCGTAGGCTTACTCCCTGGGTAAGCGAAAACAGAAGCATGCTTGTACTAGGAGTCACCACTAACATAATAATAATAATAATCCAAAGAAACCTCAATAATCACATGAGTTAATAAAATAAAATGGAAAATTAAATCCACAGTAATATGTCTGATCTGTATTTAAAATACAAAGCAGAGAGCTTCGAAGACCTGCACGGTCCTCTTGTCAAACTGAATACAATTTGACAAGGAGGACCTTGTAGTGGTCTTCGAAAGCTCTTTGCTTGTATTTTAAATAACAGATCAGAACACATACTGTGGATTTAATTTGCCAATAATAATTAATAATAATAATAATAATAATAATAATAATAATAATAATAATAATAATAAATATTAAAAACAAAAATGATAAATAATATTAATAATTTTGAAAATGAGAATACTCACCTACGAAAAGTGGAAGTATTTTTTCCTTGCGTATTTTTTCTATAAAATAAGCAAACTTCTGATAGATCGCGAAAGCTCAGAAAAATGAAGTATTTACGAACAACAGTAGGTTAATTACCTTTGTGAAATCGTTATTCAGTGACCTCAGGAGGATGGAAGCCACAGATAGGATGTTCGTTCAAAGAGGCGTACTGCAACTTTTGCAAAAATAGCGGAATGCAGGAGATTTCGAAGCATTTTCTTTCCTCCTTTGCATCGGCAATTCGTGACCAGCATCGAAAAGGACCAGCAAAGAGAAGGCCTTCTTTTTTTGCTAGTGCCTAACTTGGCGATTGTCTCCATTGTGGATGACTGTACCGTGCAAAGGTAGCTGGTTGGGTAGCCAAGTCATTATCCCCAGGAGAATGTTGAAATGTTACTCAGTCGCTTCATTACCTATTAACGTGTCAAGATATCAAGATAACGTTATCAAACGACTACTTTTTAACAAGATAAGGTACAATAAATTGAAGGCATCTTATGGTGACAAAATATGTATAACTAAACACATTTAAATGTGAAAGAATAGTGAGTGGTTCTGGATATGTTACTAATTTCATCCTCACTAAAATCATCCACGACAAATACCACATAATGGAGGGGGAAAACACAGAAGGTAAAAATAAAAAATAAAAATAAAAAATAAAAAAGAATCAAGACGATAATCCTTTTTTTTTATTATTGGCCTCCCAGATAACTTCTATTGCCTCGAGAACAATTTTGGACCAGATATCTTCCATTTCAAGCCAAATGGTGACTTAGTAGCCCTAAGATTACAATAGTTGTTACTAAGGAATTAGTCATAGTCTGTCTTTTATTTATATTTATTGTAGACCTTTTTTCTATTTTGGAACTTATATTCTTAGGAACCAATAAAAACCTGAGCAAACCAATTATCTTTCTGCAGTCACGTAAAATATGTAGTGAATTATGTACTAAAACTTACAAGGGAATGAATACACTTTACAGATATATATATATATATATATATATATATATATATATATATATATATATATATATATATATATATATATATATATCATATATATATATATAGTGTGTGTGTGTGTGTGTGTGTGTGGTGTGTGTGCGTGTGTGTGTGTGTGTGTGTAAAAAATGACCATTCTCCCCCAAATATCGGGGAAGAAATCATTATCAACAAAAATGGGATGATTTAATTCACACGCACACTGTAGACTATTCTATTTATGTTAGTGGTCCCCCTGGTATTTTGCAAGTGTATTTCTTTTATTGCTGAATCTTTGCAGTTTTGAATTATAATCCAGCCATTCGTGTTTAACTCTTCCGTTTTTATTTGTTTACTTATTGATTTATTAATAATCTATTTATTTATTTATCTATTTATCTATTTATTTATTTTTACTTGACTGTTAATAAAGAACACGACATATCTTATTTCATTCACTCATCTTTGAATATTTCTTTCCGCCTCCCGTCTCTTCTCTCTCTCTCTCTCTCTCTCTCTCTCTCTCTCTCTCTCTCCATCGATCTTTGATCTTGAGTACATTTTTTATGCTAGGTACTTGATACGGTTTATAACCAACTGTAAACATTTTATGCCATAGCCTTAATTAAAATATATAATTAAAATTTTGATGTTAAACCAGACCTGTTTTATATTCTTATATTTACTGCCTCACAAAAGGAGATAAGGCAGCAAGGTAGGAAAAAGAAAAACAGTTGAATAACTGAAAAATAAATATTTGGAATTGGGGACAGAAACCAGGATGAAAATTTCAAACTCATTCGGTGGTAATACAAAATCCCTCATCTCAATAGCGCGAAGGATGACGCACTTTGTCTGTCACTGTAATGAATGCATAAGGAAATACTGAGTTTTTATTTTCAGCCGATGAAAATGAGACGGAAATAACAGCCTTTGAAAAAGCGGTAAATCCACGAAGCTGACTGGAGAGAATTCCATTATAAAAAGATTATGGGTTTCCTGAATTTGATAACCAGAGCGTGAACGGACATTTCTAACTGGGTTAAAGACAGCTTCGAGACGAATCAGATTACTCGGAATGTATTATGAACATTGGTATTGTAAAATTACTGTAGGATTAGTTTAAATTTGCTACAAATTCAAAGTTCCGGTGGAAGATACTGCATGAATGGAGCACTATAGGATGACGAAAACTGGATAAGGAAGCCACATTAAAAAGTGAAACAGGCTAAGATTCTTTATGCATGCAACTCTGGAGAATTGTTTTTGAGACATTCATATAACTCACACCCAGATTCTAGTACATAGGCAGAGGGATCTATTCAAGATTACCTATGG
>NC_087205.1:12064760-12067260 GCF_015104395.2 Macrobrachium nipponense | reverse complement strand
GTTTACTAAATCTGTATTGCTGAGGCAAAATATTATAAATTTTTCCGCCACACGGAACATTTAAGAAATTAATCAAGGGAATAATATGAAAAAAGACGGTTACCCTATTGTATGCTTTACTTATTTTATTTTATTTTTTTTTTTTGCAAGAAAAATACATGATTTTGCTTGCAGCTATGATCAATGGTTAAATCAGAGATTAGAGCCCTTTTTCATTACCACGTCAAATGATAGATAATAGTGAAGCCTAATAAGCTATTTTATTAATTAATTAATTTATTAATTATTTATTTATTTTCTTTATGTTCTGTTAAAGAAACCGGAAACCAGTAGTTACATACCGGCCGCCATACATATTTATACATACATACATATATATATATATATATATATATATATATATAATATATATATATATATATATATATATACGGATAAAAAAAAAAGTTCCTATGCAATTAAGGATCTTCAAACACAGTTTCTTACCGAACTCTGAGATTCACATTACCATTTTATGGTAGAAGTTGCTAAATCTGTATTGCTGAGGTAAATTATTATAAATTTTTCCGCCACACGGAACATTTAAGAAATTAATCAACGGAATAATATGAAAAAAAGACGGTTACCCCATTGTATGCTTTACTTATTTTATTTTATTTATTTTTTTTTTTTTTTGCAAGAAAAATACATGATTTTGCTTGCAGCTATGATCAATGGTTAAATCAGAAGATTAGAGCCTTTTCATTACCATGTCAAATGATAGATAATAGTGAAGCCTAATAAGCTTATATTAATTAATTAATTATTTAATTAATTGTTATTTATTTATTTTGGCTGTTAAAGAAACCGGAAAACCAGTAGTTTACCATACCGGCCGCCCGATATATTTATACATACATATATATATATATATATATATATATATATATATATATATATATATATATATATATATATATTATGTATGGTATATATATAATATATATTGTTATATATATATATATATATATATATTTATATATATATATATATATATATATGTATATATATAATATATATGACGGATAAAAAAAAAAAGTTCCTATGCAATTAAGGATCCTCAAACACAAGTTTCTTACCGAACTCTGAGATTCAAAGGAAAGACAATTATAGTTTTCTGAAAAAGAAAACTATTGTGCAGTCTTCGTTCGTCCGTCCGACTTCAGATCTAAAAAACTACTGAGGCTAGATGGCTGTAAATTTGCATTTTGATCATCCACCCTCCAATCTTCACAGATTCCAAATTGCAGCCCTCTAGCCGAAGTAGTTACCCATGGATCGTGCATCTTGCAGTGCTTTCCTGAGCCATGGAACGGATCCTCACTCTACAGCGTCTGGTAAGCAACTGGAGAGCTCTCGGTCATAGTTGATGGTATTATACAGCATTATACGTTAAACGGAAAACTTGATTGAGCCAAAGAAAATTTGGCGCATATTTTACCTGTTTCTTTTCATTATCAACTCCTGCATTATTACTGGCGCTGTGTCTAGTTTAGTTACTTATTTTTTTATTTATTTATATTTATTTATTTTTATTTATTTATTTATTTTGCAACAGGTTATCATCAAAGTTATTAATTGAAGAGTTCATAATCGGTTTTCAGCGGGAGTTTTTTACTTTGCTATATAAAAAGGATAATGATACTGAAACATATAACAAAATGTTGCCCTTTTGACTTTATGTTTACAAATAAAGAACTGGTTCCAGACACGTTTCCTTACAAAGTATAATAATTTTGCATACAGAGAGACCAAGTTATTTAGACTCCATCCAGCGTGATCTCATGACTACCTGAAACTCGTATGTCAATTTTTTTTTATCAGATTCTTAAAGTCAATAAAAATAGTTTCTCAAAATTTCTTGCTTGAATTAAATGAATGGCTCAATATAATAAGCAGCAATCAAAAATCCTATTATTGCAATATGCTGAGGTTATATTTCAGGAGTATTTTTTTAGCAAATATGATATATTATATAATGACCATGATATAAAAAAATGAACAATGACTGATGAATTCTTAATAACATACTAGCGCCAAAAGAACAATTACTAATTGAAGCTTTCCAAAACTTGGAACAAATATGGAACACCTTCTACACCAAAATCATAAATACAAACAGTTAAACAGAGTTCTTCCTCCTTGTAATCAGCTTCAAGAACGCAGGCAATAACTAACTAAAGTAGGGCTGCTGATGACGAACAGTAAATTTCCGAAACTCTGGTGAATTCCTGGAGGCAAAATCCCGAGTGATTGAAATCCGGTCGAACAAACCAGCGCCATTTGACGTCTCTGAAAATCCTATCAGCCAGATCACCTGAAGGCTAGCAATAATTACAATCGATATCTAATACCCGTCGTCAGGGTGGCTTAAGACCCTCCATGGACCCCTCCACATCCCGTCCCACACCCTCCTCCCTTCCTTTCCATGACTCGCCCAATTTGGCCGCGCTCTCCAGAC
>NC_087205.1:12049760-12062260 GCF_015104395.2 Macrobrachium nipponense | reverse complement strand
CCCAAAACTTGATCTGAACACAGCAGTAGCAGTGTAGAAGTCCTTGGAATGTTTTCTACGTGAAAAGCGAGAGTGCTTTCATGTTTATGAGAAAAAGGGACAGGACTTATCTGGAACCGATGAATATTCTCCACCACGCATTCGTCACTGTAATGTGCGCCTGACTCCGTTGGATTATGGACGATCTGAGGAAGTAACTCTTTCTCACTCTGAAACGTTTCGTGTGATAATTTTCTTCCAGTAATTGATCAGTTTTTGAGTTCCCTTAATCAACGTTTGAATGCCTACGAGAACACCTGTTCCCTTTTCGGTTTCTTATCTGGACTGGAATCACTGAGCTGTACTGAATTAGAAGCAGCTGCAGTAAAATTAGTTTGTGAATATAAAGATGATCTGGATCAATCACTTGGTGTTGAACTTGCACAGTTTGCAGCTTTTTTCACCTAGTTTCTGGATGATTATGTTAAGACTGATAGCTTTGGGAAGGAACATTTCCTTTACAAATTACTGCTAGACAAGAAAGTTGCAGATACTTTTCTTAATGTTGAGATAATGCTACGGATCGACTTGTTGCTTATGGTCACAAATTGCTCTGGAGAACGTTCATTTAGCAAAATGAAGCATATCAAAAACAGACTTCGTACTACAATGCATCATGATCGACTCAGTCACCTGGCTTTGATGAGTATTGAGCATGACATCCTCAGAGACATTGACTTTGACATATTGATCACCAAATCTACAAGGGCCAAGTCTCGTAAAGTGTCTGGTCTGTAAATACAGATACCGCTGCAGTTTTTCTATTCTACGAAGAAACTTTGGTTTTGATTTTAAGATTGGCGGCACTGAGTATGGGTCATGCTTCCTAATCACCTTCGAAAAATGGTCAGTTTGTACAGTCGGGTGTGAAGAGTCCTGATGAGTGAAGGCAAACTAACATATTTAGATTTATGGTAATAAAACATATGCTATTTATTTGAAATTGCTTTTCATAATCTTTTTATAGTCAATTGTACGGAGTCAGGAGAGGTCATTTTGCACACGTGATTAAGATGACCAAAATTCATTACTGGCAGGACCGGCAATGATGATTTCCCGGTGGAGCTTACAGCGCCCCCCGGTGAGGCTTGCTTCGCTCGCCACCCGCCTCAAGCAGGGTGGGCCTCCACACATAGATTGCCCAGGGGCCTCCACATGCCTAAATCCGGCCCTGTCTGGATGTATAATGCTTATTCAAGTAGTGCATCTTCTTACGTAATTTTATACCAGTTCGTGTAATATTCATTCAAGTAGTGCATCTTCTTACGTCATATTATACCAGTAAGTATAATATTTATTCAAGTATTGCATCTTCTTACATCATATTATACCAGTAAGTATAATATTTATTTAAGTAGTACATCCTCTTATATCATATTAAGCCACTTCGTATAATATTTATTCATGTATTGCATATTCTTACATGATATTAAGCCGGCACATATAATATTTACATAGTGCATTTTCTTACATAATATTATGTCACTTTGTATAATATTATTCAAGTATTGCATCTTCTTACATGATATACCAGTACGTATAATATTTATTCAAGTAGTGCATCTTCTTACATCATATTTAACTGCTCCGTATAATATCTATTGAAGTATTGCATATTCTTACGTGATATTATACCACTATGTATAATAATTTATTCAAGAAATGCATCTTCTTACATCATATTATACCAGTACATATGATATTTATTCAAGTAGTGCATCTTCTTACACGATATTATACCAGTATGTATAATATTTATTTAAGCAGTGCATCTCCTTCCATGATATTAAACCAGGAGTGGTATAACGCCAGTAAAAATAACAAAATCAGGTGTGAGGGAAGTAACCCGGTTACGCCATCACCCCCGAAGCAATATTAAAAAACAAGTCCCATACAATAATGAAAGAAAACGGAGCCATTGTAGCTGTTGGACCCTGTGGCTCAAATTTCCCGGGAGACTGAAGTATTATGCGGAGACATTCACGCGCCTTTCTCTCTCTTCATTTTCTCCCTCTCCCCACCCCCACCCCGCCCCTCGGGCACTATTAGGCAAACGGGAAAAGAAAGAACTCCTATTGAGTGAAAAATGCGTCCTTCCATCCGGCCGTTTTAACATCTTAATGAATTACTCTCCTATAAAGACTGAGATTTTTTTCTTTTCTTTTTTTTTTTAAGATAATTCACGAAGAACTAGGAAGCACAGTGACTTTCTGGGCCTTTTAGGGTGTAAAATATTTCCTGTTATTCTTGTATTTCTTATTATACAACCAACTGAAATGTATTCTTAACCCATTTAAAGAACGACAGTATCTCTGCTTTATTATTCCCATTGAGATGAACATAATACTACACAAAACAATTTTATAAGATTAAGTGGAATTCCTTTCAAATAAATGTGAGCTGGGTTTTTTTTCCTGTACGTGGTTTCATTCTTTAATTTTGTATTATAGCAATTTTGATTCTAACAGTAAAAATAAATAAATAAATAAATAAATAGATAAAACTTGCTTATAGGATAACGAAGGATTTTATCTTTTGATAATGGCAAATTTTAGTAAACGGTCAAATTAGTAATAATAGGATTAGCTCGATACATAGCCACAGTTTTCAGTGCATATGCTGGCGAGTATAAAACCGCTACGCGCATTACGATGAAAACCTGCAATGTGGAAAATGATAGTGCATTGTTTATATTTTCATAATTGAGGTGGTGTGGCATGAAAGGAATTCGGTAGTAACGGGTTCGATTCTCCGCTCTGCCAACGTGGAATCAGAGGAATTTATTTCTGGCCATTAAAAATCCATTTCTCCTTATAATGTTGTTCGGATCTCACAATAAGCTGTAGGTCCCGTTGTTAGGTAATCAGTTGGTTCCTATCCACGTAAAGATATCTAGTCCTTCGGGACAGGCCTAGGAGAGCTGTTAACCAGCTCAGTGGTCTGGTAAAACTAACTCTTAGTTTTACCAGACTACCTGAGCTGTTAACCAGCTCAGTAGTCTGGTAAAACTAAGTAAATCTTAGTTTTAGCAGACTACTGAGCTGTTAACCACCTCTGTAGTCTGGTAAAACTAAGAATAGCTTAGTTTTACCAGACTGCTAAGGTGGGTAAACTAAGATATACTACTTAACTTTGTGTTACTCTTTGATGCACAGATAAATATTAAAATCCTGTAGGTACAATATGACCGTCTGAGTAGAATTCAGAATTCAATGTTGTATTATGTGAAGAAAGTTTGTTATTCATATTCATGCTACGCTTCGTTTTCTATATGTATCACCATAATAGTCATTGAAATAACAGCATCGGCTTTAAACACCATACTCTTATCATCTTCTGATCCTAAAGCTGAGTCTGCCATTGTCCTTGCCACTCCCAAAGACGTGTTTCCTTGAACAGAAAACTTAACCTTTTTCTTTTAATGAAATTCCTCGATTTTTTCTCCGCGTACATAAAATTCAGAGATGTCATCCAGCAGGCATAAAATTTGATGAAATTTTCTTCATGCTCAAAATTTTTCATTTAATTTTTTTTGTGGGTGGGGGGGGGGCATAAAATTCCCTCGATTTCTTTCTTCATGCATGAAATTCTTCGGCTTTTTTTCCTTCGCATATAAAATTCTCCCCCTTTTTTTTTTTTTTTTTTTTTTTTTTTGATGTGACATTTCTTCCAGTTTGATTCTCATGTCTTGGTTTCTTCCTCTCATTTTGCTGAAAAAAGACGTCCTTCCAGCAGCTGTCTCAGACAGAGAACTATGATATAATCTGTTCATTAAGTATTGTATTTTACGGAAATATCTACTTTTATATAACTAGCAAGTTCCTCGTTGGACAAGTCGTTAACGTGCTCGACTACGGATCTCAGGGTCTGGATTCGATTCCCGCTCTGCCAACAAGGAATCAGAAGAATTTACTTCTGGCAAAAGAAATTCATTCCTCGATGTGGTTCGGATCCCACAATAAGCTGTAGATCCCGTTGATAAGTAACTAATCGGTCACTAGCCACGTAAAAATATCTAATCCAGCCCTAGGATAGGTGTTAATCAAGTCAGTTGTCTGGTAAAAGTAAGGTAAACTAAACTAACCTATAAAAACTAGCAAAGAAGTGATGGAAAGGAGTTTCGTAACTCCAAAGGAAATGAAATGTCTCTCTCTGAAGAAGCACATAACTATATATTAATCATTCTTATGAAATTTCTTAAGAAGTTCACAATCTCGTGAAGAACAATCTTTGCCATAAAAAAACCACAATTATGTATTAGAGTATATTACTATGTAAAAAAAACATAGACTTTCGAACACCTCACATTAATAATTCCCTATTATGATTAACAAACGAGAAATCTTCTTGACACGACATGAAAACTGTAAAATGCAGCATGAAAAACATTCCTTTAAAGCAGCGATAACCTAAAACTGAGTGAGAGAGAGAGAGAGAGAGAGATAGAGAGAGAGACAGACAGACAGACAGACAGACAGAGAGAATGTGACATCCCGTTGAACCATGATATGACGTCACAGATTTATGAATTTTTCAGGTGGCTAAATTCACATCAAAGCCATCCCCGGTCTATGGAGCGGCCGAGAAATACAAACAATTTGTTTTCCAACGGAAGCTCATTCACAATTCCGAGAAACTGAGAGAAAGAAAAACCAAAGGTGTGGAAAGGGAATGTTTAGGTACAAAGTAATGAATGACTCCCAAGGGAAATTAAAGATACGCATCGGTAGGTAAGTGACGTTCTTTCGTCCATCAGGGCATGGGGATTATCCTTCTGTGTGTGTGTGTGTGTGTGTGTGTGTGTATGTCTGTGTGTGTGTGTGTGTGGTTGCGTTCATCCTCCTATTGGATTTCCAAGAAGAAAGACCTGGTCTGGATTGAGACGTCGAACACAATAGACCACATCTGAGAAACCGTTTCATTTCGCCTTGAAAGAATTTTTTTTTTCAATGACTAATTTTCTTTGACTGGGCCCATTCTTGCATTATAGTCATTTCCTCTCATTTCCCCCCCTATAAAAATATCTTGATGGAGACAGATCCCTTTCATAGATGTCCATAGCTTCACTCAGGTGTATTTCTTATTTACGCTACACTCGTTTATATCAATGCTTTTCCACGTGTAGATGTATATACGTAGATTCCAATACCAGGAGCCCAGAACTCAAGTTGGTGGATATATGGAAGAAATATGCTTTTCGTTAAGATAAAGATGAAATTAGACCGTGAAAGGAAGATACAACTGATTTGCCTTAAAGTTGCAGGCAACTCACTACTCACTTCTAATCAAAAAGGTAAACATTTGTATAGCTATTAGGCCTAGAGGTAAGTGGCGAGAGTTATCATATATTCGGCCTCTCGTTTCATGTGATGTGTGGAGTTGAGTTCACTTTGGAATGCTCGTTAGCATCGTCAGCTGGGAGTTTTATTAAAGACCTTGTATCTGGCAAAATTAATTGCCTCAATTAATTAACTGGGCAATCATCCAGAGATTCCTTCAGTTATGTTGTTGCACAACTGGCTTTTATGAAACGAGCAGTTTCGTTGAAATTCTGTAAAATATGTTAAAACCGTGTCAGCTCATTAGATATTAAATGTTGTCGTTACTACAGGATCGCAGAAGCCTTGTGCAAGAACACTTTTGTCAACTTTGTTTTCAGCATTTCCTCTTTACCTCTAAAAGAACAGTTCCTTGATGAAATAACTTACATAACCAATAACTTTGAATTACTCGTAATTCTGTTAATCTTAGTGAATGTAAACTTCTCCAGTTGAAATATTCTAATCAAAACTAAATGAAACGGCAATCTGTGCTTACCTTTCACATAGAAATTTTATTTGTTCATCCATTTCTACGTCCTCTGCTACAAATTGAGCTCGCCTTTCACTGCCACTGATGACGTGGTATCTTCTCTGAGTTTCTCACATTAATGTTTAACCCAGGTGTTCCAAAAGCAGACTTATGGGTTGCTGTATGCCAGTTCTCAAACAGCTATTTATTTGGTTTAAATGTGAATTAAATAAAGTTACCAGACTTATGGGTTGCTGTTTGTCAGTTCTCGAAGCAGCTATTTATATATTTGGTTTAAATGTGAATTAAATAAAGGAACCAGACTTATGGGTCGCTGTTTTTCAGTTCTCAAAACAGCTATTTATTTGGTTTAAATGTGAATGAAATAAACTAATGGAACCAGGCTTATGGGTTGCTGCTTGCCAGTTCTCGAAATAGCCAATTATTTAGTTTAAATGTGAATGAAATAAACTAATGGAACCAGACTTATGTATGGGTTGTTGTTTGACAGTTCTCGAAACAGCCACTTAGTTGGTTTAAATGTGAATGAAATAAATTAATGGAACCAGGTTTATTGGCTGCTGTTCGTCAGCTCTTGAAACAACCACTTATTTGTTTTAAATGTAAATACAATGAAGGACCCAGACTTATGAGTTGCTGTTTGTCATCTCGAAGCTGCCACTTATTTGGTTTAAATGTGAATGAAATAAAAGAACCAGACTTATGGGTCACTGTTTGTCAATTCTCTAAACAACAGAATATCGGCAATACATGTGACGTGCTTCATATAAACAAGCATGTATGTGTGTGTATGCATGTATGTATGAAACTCAAAAATATATGCATACCAGCAAATCTGAGACTACGTTGTGAAATATATTTTACCTGAAAAATTTCTGGCATGTTGAATTAATACCTGGAATTTGACAAGCTAGACATCGCCCTGTTTTAAAGTTAAAATGAAACTTTCAAACGACAGCACCGCAGAAAGTGAAATATTGACAAAGGTCGGAGAGGAAGCGTCATACTTTTTTCCACAGTTTTATGCATTTTTTTTAAATAAACTATTTTCTGAATAAACTATCTGGGAATAGGGAACGTGACCTAGTTGATCAATCTGAAATCCTGCATTCGTTTTTTTTCCGCATGATTGCAATTTTACTAAGAAATAGAAGACGATAAACCAAAAAATAAAAAAATAAAAAAGTAAAAATGAAGAGATGCACGGACTGAATATCTGAAAGGAATATATTTTTCGAAACAGGAAGCCAAAAAGGAACAAAAATAAACGCGAATTGACACAGGGACTCAATATCTAAAATCTAAAGGTGGTTTTGAAAGGGAATAAACGAAGAGCTCCTTGCTTAGATTATAAATAGTTTACCAGTTCCAGTCGTACCCGATTATTTTCTGTTCAATCTTGTTATGCTACTTTCGACAGAATATTGGTATTAGCTATTTTTTTTATTAATTAATACAAACTTATATCTGGTGAAATGGTTCATTTCTCACATTTTATCCAGCTTATTATGAAAGATATGCCGACAACATTCCTTCATATAAGTTTCCTGGCCCAGTAGGCTTTGAGTCTTCTTTTCTTAGATGTTATAACGCTCCAAAGATGGCGAAAAGAAATATTTTCCAGCTCTCTCTCTCTCTCTCTCTCTCTCTCTCTCTCTCTCTCTCTCTCTCTCTCTTTTACCAGTGGGTTTCTTAGTGTGTCACCCATGATCTCAAATAAAAGCACAAGAAGGGAAAGTAAATTGTCCTGTGCAATATCACTCTAAAAACTGGATATCTAATTACAAAGGCGAGCAGAATTGTACGTAGTTAAAAAAAGTCGACCTTTCGCAAGGTTATATTCCTTTACAATGCAAATGCTGATGAAACGGATAGATTAATTTACACATTTTGTTACATTTCTGACGCGAGCAAGGTAAACGAGAGAGAGGAAAAAGTAGCGGATCATAACCCGAATGGAAACGATGTGGAAACGATAAACTTTTCTGAGGAAAGATGGAAGATTATTCGCTCAACAATGGGCGCTGGTTCGAAAAAAGGTCGTGATATTTTCTCATCTTTGTTGCCTTGTCCAAGTGGAAGTGCAGCAGCAGCGTTGTGAAAGCCGCTGGAAGAATCTCTCTTCGCTCTTCCTAATTTCGTTTCATTGTTTCCCTCGATATAGGACGCTCTGTTTCCAAGCCCATTCAGGCCTGGGGTATGGTCACTCAAACACATTTTGAATTTTCGTTTTTAAATTCTTCATATTTTTTAAAAGGTTCACTAACGGAATTCGCTTGATTTCACCATTGTTTCCTTCTATATAGGACGCTCTGTTTCCAAGCCTATTCAGGCCTGGGGTATGGTCACTCAAACACATTTTGAATTTTCGTTTTTAAATTCTTCATACTTTTGAAAAGGTTCACAAACAGAATTCGCTTGATTTCACCATTGTTTAAGATACTGGATTATTGTTTCCCTCTATATAGGACGCTCTGTTTCCAAGCCTATTCAGGCCTGGGGTATGGTCACTCAAACACCTTTTGAATGCCGGTTTAAATTCTTCATATTTTGAAAAGGCTCACTAACGAAATTCGTTTGATTTCACCATTGTTTTGTTATGTTAAATTGAGGAGATCCTCACGTAAATATCTTTCGTTAACGATAATATTACTGTTTCAGTTATGTTTATTTGCATATATTTATTTTTCTATTTTTTCGTGACTGCGCGTTTGTTTATTTCATACTTGGTGGCGTGCTTCATACATTTTTTTTTTTTTTTTTTTTTTTTTTGCGAAGTTATAGTGCAAATAATTGCATGCTCACAATGACGGTCGAAGCTGGTCTAAGTTTAAAAAGAAAATTTTTATTTAGGATAAGCTGGTTTAATGCCAGGACGACCTTTTGTTTCAGGAGTGGGCAGTAGCGGCCTTCTGAAATACCTCGTAAGGGTTACAGCTAAGATTGTGTACCCCGTTCATTTATTCATATCGTAATTGATACAGTGAACTAAAGATTAAGTGAAATTTGAACTGAAAATAAGGCAAGACCCCTCTCCTTAGCATTATGGTACGTCGATTCTAAGAGTTACCGCTTTTTTTAAAATTAGTAGTTAGTTTTAAGATATCAGATCATAATTAGAGACGAAAGCTTATTTTATAAATTTTAGTAACTTATTCACATATATAATTACTGTCATCATGTCATTAGAGGTTCATTAAATTTCTCGTGCGAAGGGCATTCTTTTCTAGAAACAAACTCTCACCTATAAAGAGTTTAATTCAAACTATATATAAGTTGTTTTACCTAGGTAACGGCCTTGATTTAGTCAATAATTATTCTAGGAAGTCTTGGATTACAAATGACGCAAATGCTTTGATGACTAAGCTCGTAGAAGTCTCAGAAATGAATTACAATAAGGGACTGTTTTTCTTTTTAAAAAAAGCAAGTATTAAAACGTTTTATTGTGGTAAAGTTATTAATCACGAATCTCTCTTTGTCTGCTCTTTGTATGTGCCTTCTCTCTAGAATAACGTTGCTAAGAATCTTCTTCTTCTTCTTCCCAGCTTTAACCCATTTTAATATGGGGTCGCCGTTATGAATGAGTCGTCCCCATCGATTTCTGTCCTGTGCATCGTTCTCGTCAATACCTTTCCACAACAAGTCTTCTCCTACACAATCACGCCATCTCTTTCTTGGTCTTCCCTTCTTCCTTCTACCCCGCACTTCCATAGCCATCGTATGCCTTCCAACATGATGTTCCTCTCTTCGTAACAGGTGTCCGTACCATCGTTGCTAAGGATAATTCGTGTAAATGGTTATGTCACATATAGCCACTGGACGCACTAGCTATGTTAGCCATTAAAGCGCAATTAACACTCTGGGGTCCTGCACGAGATGTATATCACAATCTTAAGGTTAATTCCCACTCACGCGAAAGGTGTACTAAACTTGAATTACCGTCCGGTATAAAAAGGTTTTCTTATAATAAAAACATGTAAGCGAGTCTGTATTGCCCCTTAAGCTCGTAGAAGAAATCTTTATATTTTCATATTCATTTTCTATTTCTATGGCTTTAAGCATTGATCTAGTTATCACTCACCGAATGAATTCCAGCCAGGTAATTAACTTCTTGGTGCTGTACAGTAAGATCTCACTAAATCGTTTCCATTTCACTTGACTCTTTCTCATGCAATTCAAGTTGCATAACTACTAAAATTTGGAATACACACACAATGTATCAAGATATAAAAAGAATACGTGGTATATGTAATGTAAAGGAGAAGGCAAGGGAAGCTCGTCTCAGATGCTATGGCCATTGTAATACGAAGAGAGGAGGTGGAACTAATGAAGAGAGATAAAAACAAGCCAGTGATGGGGCTGGGGACTGTGAGGGTGGGCGAGGGTGATGGGGAGGGGGAGTGGGGGGTCGTCACCAGATCAGATGGATGGATGCGGTGAGGAGGGATATCTAGGGTGAGGTGGGACTCAAGGAAGAAGATTGCAAGGAACGGAAATAGACGGAGAAAGTTAACTCGAGTGGCCGACCCTGCTATATAGTTGGACTAATCAGCTCGAAAGAAGGTGAAAAGGACATATAGAATGTATCTTGTTACTATAATCCAACCATTTGGTCAGTAACAGTTAACTTATCACTGGCACACAGCATAGGTCAGAGGATTATAGAAAGGTATCTGCATGTTAGTTTATGATGACTGGAATGCAAATCATTTATCAATTCAAACGTCAGTAAAGCTTGGATCAGCGTAGACTCACGAAATCACGTGATACTAAAAATTGGTAGAATAATCTTAATCGTAATGCCAGGCACACTGTGTCCAAGTGACTGACCGAACCCGATTCCAGAATCCTTCCATTATATTATTATACCGATAGTAACTATTTATAGAGCATCTCCAGTCGATATTGTGGTCTGATTCTCACATAGTCAAAAATTACAGAGTTCTTTGTCCAGCACCTAACTGACCACCTGCTTCAGCTCATTTATCATCACAGGCAAGAAAGTTATTAAATTGCTAAAAGGGCAGTAAAGCCCAGCCACAAGAGACAGATATGGAGGTCAGGGATACAAAGGAACGGTTAGGGCGCAGGGCTTTATTCAGCAACCTGGTAAATTATGATAAACTGTGATTCAGTGGCCTTATGAAATGGTTTGATTGAAGAGGAACTTTCCATTAACCTTTGATAGCACTGGGAGAAATGATAATTACCTGTCACTGTCGCATTTACCAGTTATGCAATCCATTAGAACCGGCACAGTAATGCATAGGTTTGGCTTATTCAAAGATAAATCCATGTACTTTGCTAATGAAAAAATAAATGAATAAATAAAAAGGGGGAATGGGCTTGGACGGATGACCTTAGGCATTTAAAATGGGATTAAATCCTTACTTCTTCATGTCAACTGTCTAGGTTATATTTTCTATGCAATAAATAATTTTTGAAAAAAGTAAATTTTTGTCAGGAAAAAGAATGTCAGCCGAGGTCTGTCGAGCCGAATGGACCGGATGAAACAGCAGCTGCTTTGCACTGACCTGTAGACTGTGGAGCAGATTTCAAAGTACTCAGATTTTTAGTAAGGTATAACACGTGCCTGCTCATAAGTACACGTAATTTCCATGCGACCATTAACACACGTCGAAGCTATTATTATCATTACTAGCAAACATATGTATACAGAAATTATGCATGAAAATTCGTAAAGTAACTATGTCTACGGGCATAACCAGCCACGTTTCACGGGCAGAACCAAGTCCGTTTCAGGGAATCCCTTCTCACCCCCACCCCCTTCGGAGGGGGGCAGGGGTGTTAAAGATGAAACCCCATTATAAATCCTCTTATGGGTCCCCACTATAACCCTGCCAAGTTTCATGTCCATCGGACCAGCCATTTGGCCGTGATTGAATGACAGATTGATGGTCAGACATTGCGTCCGTTTTAGTAAGATTATTATTATTATTATTATTATTATTATTATTATTATTATTATTATTATTATTATTATTATTATTATTATTATTATTATTATTATTATTATTATTATTTATGGATACTTTCTTATTGATAAGTAAATACACCAAAGCACTTCAATTATTTTTTATAAAAGTCATTTAATAATTGTGTTTCGCATATTTCTCTATTCCCACAGTAAAAATTTGAATTAAAAGAAAAAATGTAAATGTAAATGTATTTTTTAAAACTTTTTACGTTTTGTTTTCGTCAGTCTGAGGTCTGTTCAAAAAGTAAAAAAAAATTAGATATGTAACTAATTAAATCATTTATTACAGTATTTCCAAGGATGTTTATGACACCATTTGTATATTTCTAATAAGTCCTGAAAATATAAATATAAGATTCTTTTTCAGCACTATCAGCAAATTTGAAATTGTTTGAAAGCTATTTTTAGTATTTACGTATGATTTTAGAGTTAGTGCTTACACAAAATCATATTACCATTAAACTGCAAAATCTTAGATTTATCAAAATACCGTTGGCTATACGCACAAGACATTGTTCTTACACATAAAGAGATATTTTAGAAAATGCATATAAATAAATAGATAAATATGTAAGTAAATAAATAAATAAATAAATAAATAAATAAATAAATTAAATAAATAAATAAATAAATAATTTCAAAAAAAGAATGA
>NC_087205.1:12032260-12042260 GCF_015104395.2 Macrobrachium nipponense | reverse complement strand
ACTCCCGCTGATAATCTTCCTTTAATCTTCTCAAGCATTGGTTGAATGAAAACCTTGTCGATGACATCTGAATCCCATGCTCCCTTTGAAATGTTCATTACCTGCCTCTGTTTGATCAAGGCCGATTCCATCAATTCACTCTTGTACTGGCAGTTGCTGCTATAAACTATATGTGACAATTTCCAGTTTATTCTATGGTTATGTTCTTTTATATGGTTGAAAATAGCTGAGTTCTGTTGTCCATACCTAACTGACCATTTATGTTGTATTAATCTCTGTGGAAGTGATTTTCCTATAAATTCCATGTAAGATTGGTCACAGTCCAGGCATGTGATTTCGTAAACACCTGTGTCCTTGGGGGATGTCTTTTGTTGGACGTTAATCAGGGATTTGGCTAAGGTGCTAGGATAAGAAAATGCAAAAGGGTTAGATTTTCCGAGGGTCTGGGTCACCGTCTTAATCCTGTCCAGGTGTGGAATTTTTATTTTATTGTTGGGTGTGTCTCTGGTCTTGTCTTGAGGGGGTCGGTAGAAAATTATGTTTGCTTCGTGAATTGCTTTCTCAATTATATGGTCAGGATACCTTAAAGAGAAAAGCTGCTTACGAATTAGTTCAAATTCTATTTCCAGGATATCTGGGGAACAAATTCGTAAGGGTATTAAGAATAGATTGCTGGCTACGCCTATCTTGATAGGAATGTCATGATAGCTGAAGTAGTGAATGTATGAAAGTGAGAACGTTGGTTTTCTGTATATGGTAAATTTGTATTCTGTTGTGTCTCTGATTATTAAAGTATCAAGAAAAGGAATTTTGTTGTCTGTTTCCCATTCAACTTTAAATTTGATGCTTGGCACTAATGCATTTAATTTAGAAAGGAATTCATTACAATTGCCCCACCTATTATCCCTAAATGTTAGAATATCATCTACATACCTCATCCACAGCATGTGTTTGGGTTTTATTGCATTTATTACTGTAGTTTCAAAGTATTTCATGTACAGATTGGCTAAAACCGTACTTAAAGGACTACCCATTCTTCACCCGAATTTTTGCTTATAGAATGATTCCTCTAATGAAAATACGTTAATATTTTGTCAAGAGCCAATTGGAAATGATCTTAATAGTGGGATAATTTTTCCCTCAAAAACTGAAGAACGTTTTTTACTGGTACTTTTGTGAAAAGGGAATCTACGTCAATGCTTCAAAGTTTTTTGTTGTGAAGGGGTATATGTTCCTCTCAGAATTTGGGACAACAATCTTCTGAATGTTTAATGTGACTGGGAGAAAAAGTGCCTAAAAAAGGGGAAAGGAGGCCAGCTAACCATTTGGAAATTTTGTAATTGAAAGCTCCGGCACATGAAACGAAGGGTCTGAATGGAAGATTGTCTTTGTGAGAGATTTGGGAAGGCCATAAAAGTAGGGTAGTTTAGGATTAATTACTTTAAATTTTTCTAATAGTTCAATGCTCCTTTTGTCTTGGCCAATTAATCTTACTTTCCGAAAAAATTCTGTGATGACGTTTTGGAGGGGATTTTTCGTCAGTCTGTCTTAAGTGTTTTTGTTGCTAAGGAGTTCGTTGATTTTGTCGAGGTAGAAGTCTTTGTCCATGAATACGATTTTGCCGTCCTTGTCGGATCTACTTATTACAATATCTAACTTCTTTAGCGAGGATATTTCTTACTAAAGCCAGTTAACGCATTTAGTAACACTCCTCTTAAACATATCTTCCACGGCTGCAGTTATTGTCCAATATGAATTCATGAAAAGCCATTATGAAGTCTAGGTTGTTTTTACGGTCTGGCATATGGGAAAAGGATAAGCCTAGATTTAAAACTAAATTTGAAACTTTGTCTTGTTGCTCAAGATTATTTCATGCACTATTTTTTATTAAGTTATTTAACTTACGTAAAAGTCTGATGGAATGAGTCGTGCTATTATAGGCAGCAGTGTCGGAACAGAATGAAATCAAATACTGTATATGTGGTCTGTAGTGAGGAGGAGAAAATTAGATTGGGTTCCATATATCACTCTGCGTAGTACGATGATGTCATTTTTCGTGTTGGTGATTCTTTCCTCCAGGAAATTCTTGTGTGAGAGAGGGAAGGGCTCCGATTGTGGAGTCCATCTCCCGAATCCGTACATTTTAGGAAGTACTTGTTCCTTTTTTTTAAATGAGCTCTATACTTTTTTTAAAATAGGTAAAAGTATTAAGCATTTTTTATAATATTTACACTTGGTCACTCATTTGAATTTTATAATCAAACCTATATTTACAGTATAACTTAAGTATATCTTAATCTAACCAGACTGCTGAGCTGATCAACAGCTCTTCTATGGCTGGACCGAAGGATTATTTATAAATATATATATATATATATATATATATATATATATATATATATAGTATATAATGATATATATAATATATATATATATATATAATATATATATTATATATATATGTATCTATATTATATATATATATATATAATATATATATATATATATATACTATATATATATATATATATCTATATAATATATATATATATATATATATATAATAAATACAAATATATATATATATATATATATATATAATGTGTATATATATATATATATATATATATATTATATAATTATAATAATATAATATATATATTTATATCTATATATATATTATATAATTTAATAATAATATATATATATATATAATATATTATATATATATATATATATATATATGTGTATATGTATATATATATATATATATATATATATATATATATATATATATATATATATATCATGATATATATATATATATATATATATATAATAATATATATTATATATATAATATATTATATGTTTATAAATAATCCTTCGGTCCAGCCATAGGAGAGCTGTTGATCAGCTCAGCAGTCTGGTTAGATTAAGATATACTTAAGTTATACTGTAAATATAGGTTTGATTATTAAATTCAAATGAGTGACCATGTGTAAATATTATAAAAAATGCTCAATACTTTTACCTATTTTAAAAAAAGTATAGAGCTCATTTAAATATATATATATATATATATATATATATATATATATATATATATATATATATATATATATATATATATATATATATACATCTAATAAAAGGAGCCCATAAAAACACCAAAATGTAGAGAGAAAAGTACTATATTTCAGAGACTGCTGTCTCTCTCTTCAGGTATATGAATGAAAAAAGTTTACAGAAAAGGTGTATTTATACTAAGAGATCCGTCCACAAGTAAGCCATTTAGGTCACCCCCACTGATAATCTTCCAATTTAATCTTCTTAAGCGTTGGTTGAATGAAAACTTCGTCGACGACATCTGAGATCCACCCGCCTTTTGAGATGTTCATTACCTGCTTCTCTTTTATTAAGGCCGATTCCATCATTTGACTCTTGTACCAGCAGTTGCTGCTATAAATCACACGTGACAAATTCCAGTTTATTCTATGGTTATGTTTATTTATATGGTTGAAAATAGCCGAGTTCTGTTGTCCATACCTAACTGACTGTTTGTGTTGTATTAATCTCTGGGGAAGTGATTTACCTGTAAATCCGATGTAAGATTGGTCACAGTCCTGGCATGGGATCTCATAGACCCCAGAGTCTTTGGGCGATGTCTTTTGTTGGACGTTAATCAGGGATTTGGCTAAGGTATTTGGGTAGGTAAATGCAAAAGGGTTGGATTTCCCAAGGGTGTGGGTTATTCTCTTAATCGTCTCCAGGTGAGGAATTTTTATTTTATTGTTGGGCGTGTCTCTGGTCTAGTCTTTAGGGGGTCGGTAGAAAATTACGTTTGCTTTTTGAATTGCTTTCTCAATTATATGGTCAGGATACTTTAAAGATGAAAGTTGCTTGCGAATTAGTTCAAATTCTTTTTCAAGGAAATCTGGGTTACAAATTCGTAAGGCTCTTAAGAATAGGTTGCTAGCTACACCTATCTTGATAGTAATGTCGTGATAGCTAAAGTAGTGAATATATGAAGGTGAGAACGTTGGTTTTCTGTATATGGTAAATTTGTATTCTGTCGTGTCTCTGATTATTAAAACATCAAGAAAAGGAATTTTGTTGTCTGTTTCCCATTCAACTTTAAATTTGATGCTGGGCACTAATGCGTTTAATTTTGAGAGGAATTCATTAAAATTACCCCACTTATTATCCCAAAATGTTAGGATGTCATCCACGTATCTCATCCACAGCATGTTTTTGGGTTTTATTGCAATAAAACCCAAAAACATGCTGTGGATGAGATACGTGGATGACATCCTAACATTTTGGGATAATAAGTGGGGTAACTTTTAATGAATTCCTCTCAAAATTAAACGCATTAGTGCCCAGCATCAAATTTAAAGTTGAATGGGAAACAGACAACAAAATTCCTTTTCTTGATGTTTTAATAATCAGAGACACGACAGAATACAAATTTACCATATACAGAAAACCAACGTTCTCACTTTCATATATTCACTACTTTAGCTATCACTACATTACTATCAAGATAGGTGTAGCTAGCAACCTATTCATAAGAGCCTTACGAATTTGTTCCCCAGATTTCCTTGAAAAAAAATTTGACCTAATTCGCAAGCAACTTTCATCTTTAAAGTATCCTGACCATATAATTGAGAAAGCAATTCAAAAAGCAAACGTAATTTTCTACCGACCCCCTAAAGACTAGACCAGAGACACGCCCAACAATAAAATAAAAATTCCTCACCTGGAGACGATTAAGAGAATAACCCACACCCTTGGGAAATCCAACCCTTTTGCATTTACCTACCCAAATACCTTAGCCAAATCCCTGATTAACGTCCAACAAAAGACATCTCCCAAAGACTCTGGGGTCTATGAGATCCCATGCCAGGACTGTGACCAATCTTACATCGGATTTACAGGTAAATCACTTCCCCAGAGATTAATACAACACAAACGGTCAGTTAGGTATGGACAACAGAACTCGGCTATTTTCAACCATATAAATGAACATAACTATAGAATAAACTGGAATTTGTCACGTGTGATTTATAGCAGCAACTGCCGGTACAAGAGTCAAATGATGGACTCGGCCTTAATAAAAGAGAAGCAGGTAATGAACATCTCAAAAGGCGGGTGGATCTCAGATGTCGTTGACGAAGTTTTCATTCAACCAATGCTTAAGAAGATTAAAGGAACGATTATCAGCGGGGTAACCTAAATTGGCTTACTTGTGGACGGATCTCTTGGCATAAATACCACCTTTTCTGTAAACTTTTCTCATTCATATACCTGAAGAGAGAGACAGCAGTCTCTGAAATATATTACGTTTCTCTCTACATTTTGGTGTTTTTATGGGCTCCTTTTATTAGATGGAATTCTGTTGTTACAGAACATTTTTACAGGTCATATATATACTATACATATATATTTATATATATATATATATATATATATATATATTATATATATATATATATATATATATATATATATATATATATATATATATATATATATATATATATATAAATATAAAATATATATTATATAGATATATATATATATATATATATATATATATATATATATATATATATATATATATATATATATATCTATATATAATATATATTATATATATATATATATAAAGAGAGAGAAAAGAAAAATACGCACTGGGTTATATATTTGAGTCACTGATGGTCCTTGCTTATCTGAAGATCTGGACCGGAGAAATATTGGACCTAATAATTCAAGCTCTTCGTCATAAGCGACGTCGGTAACTCACTAAAACGTGAAGCAGCATTTGTCCACTTTCAAAATTTAGTCTCCTTTTGAGACACGGTTGTAGTTATCATATTTCATACTCTTCTTAAACAAAGTGGGATACATTTTTCGTCGAGGATCTGTAGTTAGAAACTTTACATGCTATTAAACTGTGAAGTTCACTGAATATGTTCTTTTGTTATCAATGCAGGAATAATTCTTTTGTTACAGTTTTCCAGGGGTAGTAAAATTCATATATATTTGACTTTCTTTTGGATTTGAGTTTGTCTTATTTTTCTTTGTTATTTTTTTTAATGGCATTGTTCTATTTTCCTTATTGTATTTTGAAGAAAAGAGGTTATGTGTGTGTGTGTCTACTATTACATTTAAGTAACATTTGAATAAGTGTTTCCCTTATATGGATTCTAATGAAGAAAAAAACGAGTTTTATATGTCTAATTGCATATTTTTTTTGTTTCATTTCCGCTATTTCCCTAGTCTGTTCTCCATAGCTAGACAAGATAGGGTTATTAGTAAGTCCCTAGTCTGTTTTCTTAGCTAGTCTGGAGAGGGCTGTCAGTAATTCCCTAGTCTGTTCTCCATAGCTAGCCAGGATAGGGCTATCAGTAAGTCCCTAGTCTGTTCTCCATAGCTAGTCTCTGTTCTCCATTGCTAGTCCGTCTCTATAGCTAGCCTGTAGAGGGTTATCAGTAAGTCCCTAATCTGTCTCCATAGCTAGCCTGAATAGGGCTATCAGTAAGTCCCTAGTCTGTTTTCCATAACTAGCCGGGATAGGGCTATCCATTGAGCTGCCGTGCTGAACTATTCGATCATTATTAATGGAGTACGTAGTTACGTTTCTGTCTGTTACATATTTAAATGGCTAGAGTCACATTATTCACCCATGATTGTAATTGTAAAGTAAAGATACTGTGTTTACTACTGTACTAATCATAGATAAGGAATATAAAGTTAATTTGTTTGGCTGTACTGTTATACCAAGAAGGTTGCAATTTAACTTTTAATGTATTTTTGGATTCTTTTGAAATGCAATTTTTTTTTTAAATATTATAAATAAATATAATACTGTTAAACTATTGCTGTTGATATTAATTCCATCTTCCTGTTTCCACTTTGTTTATATTCTTTAGCCAGTAAAAACACTCCAGGAGGGTCTAATCACTTTTGTTGACAAAAACCTTCCTTCAACATCTACATTAGTGTTTTTTCTTTTCTTTTCAAATTTTTCCCAGTGGCTTCAGCTAATAAAGTGGTTATATATATATATGAGGTTTCAGAACATTTTAAGCAAAACTTTTATATATTCTTTAAAGAGTTCTATACTTTTTAAAATAGCTAAAAGCATTGAGCATTTCTATAAATATTTGCACTTGTGCTCTTATCTGAATTCAATAATGAAGCCTACATTTGCCGTATAAGTTAAGTATATCTTAGTTTAACCAGACCACTGAGCTGATTAACAGCTCTCCTAGGGCTGGCCAGAAGGATTAGATATGTTTACGTGGCTAGAAACCAACTGGTTACTTAGCAACGGGACCTACAGCTTATTGTGGGATCCGAACCACATTATAACATAACGAATAAAGTTATATAACACTAATGTGGGTTTTTGGATATCTATAAATAGCCATGCAAAGATATGGAGATTAAAATAAGATTAAGAACACAAATGAGAAGTGGTTTCCGCTTACCCACTTACCCTTGAAGTCGATAGCATCGTCAGCCAATGAAACGATCCTCAGAAACGGCATCATAGCTGGATCTAATACGTGGGATACGGGATCCATAACCTTCACCTCCGGGGAGAACAAGCTGCGGCAAATCTCTCAATAAAAAGAAGCGTTTGGTCTCCGATGACTTGAGTTGAACGAACGATGATTGTTCCTCCGCCATAAGTCTAAATGAAGGCTAATTGCATCCATTCTTCCCAAAGGTAGGTTCATTTTCATGCAGTAATTGCCTCGCAACGGAAGCCCTGGTGTTCAGTATCTGAGAGCGGCGACTCGGATTAGTTGCTTACATTATCATGAGAGGGTAAACAAAGTTAATTCTACAGCAACAGGAATCTGATGATTTATGATTGTTATCCTGATAAAATGTTACTTCGATGATACAAACGAGATTCTTATTTTATTCATAGTTCTTTAACGAAAGAGTTATAGAATATTAAAAGAGTGTGTTCTCTGCATTTCCAACTCATACAGATGATTGTTATTGCCTAGAAATTCTCAGTTGCAACACATAAATATGGACTGTACAACCTTTAACTTGTTTGACAGGGTGCCCATGAAGTCCCAGTACCATTACAAGTATCTATTACTCTGAAACCATAATATATAGAGTAATGCCTTTTTTTTGTAGAATGAAATGCTCTGAATGTAAACTTGAGGAAATGTAGAACATTCTACAAAAAACTGCATTACCTTATGTTATATAGTATCTGAGCAATAAATACTTGTAATGGTACTGGGGCTTTATGGAAACTGTTATGGTAATTGCTTTATAGCAAAGAAAGATAAAGGAAAGGAAAACACATCTTCGAGAAGTTCTGCAGCACGGAGGCTTTTGCGCGTGTGTTGGAGGTGCCTGTTATCATGATGGTTCCAGAAACGGCAGGAGTGTTGTTGAACTTGATAGGCGCTGACGAGACGTGAGGAACGCCACGATTTCTGATGCAATTATTTGTTGAGATTCTTCTAAGAAGTTCCAGTAATCTCGGGAGTCTGTGACGTTCGGTGGTAATCCCCGACTGACGAAGTAGGAGGGAGCAGATCATCAGTAAGAGTCACAGATCAGATTATCAGTGAGAGCCCAGCAGCAGATATCAGAGATCATCAGAGAGATATAAGAGAAGAAGGAACAGACAATGGATCAGAGACGAAAAGGTACTCGAGAGTTGGTTGAATTGTGGTCAGGAAGAACGACCAAGGTATTTTCGACATTGAGCAAGCCTTGAGAGAAGAAACTTTCTACAAGAAGTTTCGAGGAGTCCCTGCCCTTCAAGTATCAAGAATAGACATTATTTTCTGCAATAAAGAGCCAAGAAGATGTCTATAACTACAGCTCTTCTTTTGTGAAGCCACAGCTTCGAGCATAGATCTCTGACAGCGCAAAACTTGCCAACAAGTTTTAACATTACGTCACTGTTCCCCCCAGTTCATGCAGTGTAAGATTTTACCTTTTTTATGTAAATAGGAGATACCATTCTGCATTTATCTTTGTTAGTAAGCTTGTAAATAAACCTTTGTTCTGTTAGTGTTTCTTTCTATATTCGTATCCCCAGTTTCAACTGTTGGTGTTGAATTCATTTTTTTTAATCGTAATATCGAACTTGGAGTGGACCTCTCGCAGTTCGTAGCATTTTGGCAACCTTGCTTAGAATATTCAGCACTATAACAGTTTGAAACAGGGAGAGAATAGAAAGAACCAGAATGAGTGAGATGGTGAAAGAGTTTATTGAGTCAGGTAAGCTCCTAGGTCTAGAGGGGAATGATCTCCGTGAGTATGTTGAAAGGAAAGAGAGAGAAAAGTATGAGAGAGATGAAAGAGCGGCTGAGAGAGAGGAAAGAGCAGCTGAGAGAGGAATGCAGCAACAAGAAAGAGAGAAAGAACGTATTCATGAGTTGGAAATCGCTCAGTAAAGACAAAGCACTCTTAACAGTCAGGCCAGAACGAAAATGAATTAATAGGTTAGGTATGAAATTAGTACCAAAGTTTGATGAGGAGGATGTTACGACATATTTCATGTCTTTTGAGAAGTTAATGGAAAGAGTAGGTTTGCCCAAAGAAATGTGGACTTTATATTTACAGTCAGTTTTGAGTGGTAGGGCACATACTGTGTATAGATATATGTATAAGTAGGAATGTGACAATTATGATATTGTGAAAGAAACTGTTCTTAGCCTGTACAGGTTAGTACCGGAAGCGTACCGTAAGAAATTTAGAAGTTTGAGAAAGGACGAGAATATTACGTATGTAGAATATGATACGAAGTTAGAAAGGCTGTTTTTTGATTGGTTAACTTCTGCTAAAGTTGAGGATTTTGATGGTTTGAATAACTTAGTGTTGTTAGAAAACTTATGCTTTATATAGAAGATAGGCGAGAAGTATCTTTTGCAGGAGCAACTAGTTAGCTGACGAATATAGTCTAACTCATAATTTTGAGTGTTAGTAAGAAACGAAATTATCCTTC
>NC_087205.1:12021491-12031760 GCF_015104395.2 Macrobrachium nipponense | reverse complement strand
GGAATATATGTACAATGCAGGAATCCTCCCCAAAAACCTCCTATCGCAAAGTAGGGTCAATAATGCAACATGATTGGTTAAATACATGCAACACCCTACAACTAAAAGCTCCCTTATATCTCGGTGCATGCGCAGTAAGATTGGCGCATGTGTAGTAGGATTCGGCGTCGTAATAGCAGTAGCAACAAGTGATTTTGGCTATGTAACGGCTCCATTATTGGTTTATTTATCGCTTTATTTAAGCTTGGATTTCGTGTTTCAAATGTCATAAATTCGCCCAAGTGTTTTACCCCACTCAGAACCCCGCATTCCCATCGATCCCCCTTACCGTAGGATAGAGTTCAAAGGTAAATTACACGTTAATTACAGCCGGCCGAAAAAATATTATCTTAAATTCTTGTTCAGGAGGTAAAACTGTATAGAAAAACGTCAACTGGCATAGTCTAGTTCGCCGTGGAATAAGGGCTTAGATCTACCAAAACACCCAATACCTATATACAAGAAAACTAAGAAATAGATTTAGTCTATATTTACCACTTCAAAGTAAGTTTAGCTGGTTAGTAAATCCAAACCACCCAAAAACTGCAGAGTAGGTCATACGACCTACTATGCAGAACATGGGAGGTCCCCCACACCCCTATGGGCGCTGCCCCTAAGTGGTGGAGGACCGGGTTAGAAGTTCAAGAAGAGTATATACAAATTAGAAAAGTAAATGTTATCAAAATTAATAGTGAAACTAACAAATTAAAGTAATCTTATTTCAAAAATTTTAGAATTATGACACATTTATGACAAACTATAGACGCAAATTACAAAAATCAAAGTAAACTTATGACCAGTGACAAAATTAAATTTACTACAAAAACTAAGGAGCGAATTTATGAAAAAAAAATAACTTGCCAAAAAAAAAAAGTAAAAAACTTACACACCTGTCATTAAAGTGAGCAGGTTAGAACAGGAACTCGTACCAAAAACATCCTGGAAAAGACAAAGCTTTAGAATTGTGTTAACTTAGATTAAATCTTGTGAATTTTGAGCGTTTACTCAATTCAGATTATGGGTAAACGCCCACAGAAATTATTGTAGCAACTGTCAGAGATTTGTAAGAGACTAAACTAGCAGCAAAATTATAAAATGTCCAGAACAAATATACAATATTGGTAAAAAATATAGTAAATTTCCATAGTTACCTTGCAGAAGCCCGAGGTTTATCAGAGCTTGACTAACGACGTGGAGAGAATATATCTAGATCTCAAGCGCTAGCTGTAGGCAAGTCGCGTGATAAACGGTTATTTCCATTAAAAAAAAAAAGAAAAAAAAATCACAAGAGAGCCAATTACGCAACGATAAACTAATGATAAATTGAACACGCCACTGCTGAGAAAAAAAAATTACTTAGTAAGCTCTGGTGATTGGACGATCGCTCGGCAGAGGGCCAGGTCGTGTTGTGGTTTCTGTCAAGGAAACAGGAGTTTTATACGACTTCTAAGGCACTGAAGGCGTTTTAAATGTACTCGCAGGTGTGTGAACATGCAGTGACTATTTTGCCCCTCCTTTAAGTAAAGTAGGAATGTGAACTTAGCATTTATTTAGGTGCAAAACAGCAGGACTCATTGCCCCGGTTTCCTGGCCGGGAAAACCATATGCCCTCGGGCTATGCTCGAGGCGTCTCTATAGCCAACTTTAGCGAGTAGTAAAGTTGGCGACGACGCACAGTCTTTTGTGCCCAGCGAAAACCAGACGCAGTGACTTCCGTTTTCTGTGTCTCCAGAATGAATGCGCCAAGGTTGAAAAGAATTAATACCATAGGTATTAGATACTTAGTGGGTGCAATTTATGAAGACGACATTCCCTTAATTCTTGATGATACTTTACGTATACAGGACGATGAAATTGAGGGCATTGCAGATTTGGGGAAAACTAGATTAATTGTTAAATTAAGCTCAAGAGAGAAATATGAAAACATTTGTGAAGATTTCGGTGGCAAAGAAATCAGTGTAAGAGACGACCTAAAAATCCGAGTTGAGGATTTGTCAACTTACAGGTCGTATGTAACAGTGCGAAATGTGCCTTTTGAAATGACTGACTTTATGCTGAATGACATTTCTTCTCCAGATACGGAACAGTGAGTTATGTGAAGAAGAACACTCGAAGTCTGGGAAGATACAAAGGTATTGATAATGGTGTCAGAACAGTTTCTATGGATATTAATCGACAGATTCCTTCCTTCTTATATGTTGAATGTGCCAAGGTTATATCTATATATACTATAAAGGGCAGACTAAAACTTGTAGACTTTGTGGGCAACCAGCATTTTGCTAATGAATGTGAAGTTGGAATTACACAAAGACTAAATATCATTAGTGAAGTAGACTTCCCTCATTTATCTGGCAATCAAGAAATAAAGGAAATGAAATGCCAGTAAGCCGCCAGGACCCAGTAGACGTTCGAACTTGTGAAGGGATGCCCCAAACACTTCTATAATTGACCGTCCTGTCGAAGTCGGCAGTAAACCCAGCATCCAACGGCCAACCAGACTTGCAAACGGAATCCGAAACGCTGATGGAGACTTGCCATTTGATTGACCTGCGAGATGACATTGACATTCCTCCAACTGTATCTGAAGAAAACAGTTTTGCCCCTATAAATGGACCTTATGAGCTTAATGGTGGGACAGACGTATTGAATGCAAGTTGCTTCATCGTACAACGAACTACTGAGAACTGATGCAGTACCTCTTGTTTGCAACCTACGGAACAATATCCGAGAGGCGAACGTTTGTTCACCCGACAGTAATCCTGTCGAAGCTTCACCTAGTGAGAATGATATGAGATCTTGTGACGTCATGGAAGAATCAAGACATTTGAAGGCAACGTTGACGAAGACAGAAGTAAACACCGACACAGCGCATCCTATGAGTCAAGATTATTTAGCTCAATCATCCCCTCCAGAAGTCAAGATGATATACAAAATCCAACAGGCGATTTAATGTTACCACCCTTTAATAGTTCCAATTATTATAAAGGTGCTAATGACACGATGTCAGAACAAGAAAGTTGTTGCTCAATAGAAAATGAAAATACCAGCAGGTCAAAAAATGTATAATGATAATGAAACCACAGTGACCGATGAGTCGGACTGTAATTCAAGCATTGTAGAAACCATGAAAGTAAACAAAAAGCGAAAGGCAACGTAAAAATGCAACAAAAAGAGTAAAAGAAAATCTCAATAACTAACATTCATTAGGATAGCCACCCTTAATATTAACGGTATTAATGATAGAATGAAACAAGAGATGCTACACTCATCTTTAACACCTTTAACAAAATAGACATTCTTTTAGTCCAAGAACACAATGTTAAGGATATTAAAGATATAGAGTTTTTTTGTCATACAGGTATAATGTAATTTCAATCCAGCCATTTGTCGTAAAGGTGGAACCTGTATTCTCATCAAGAAGACTTTAGATTTTGTAATTAAGCATGTTGAAAGAAAGTGGAGATTCTAGAATATGTTCTGTACATGGTGAGGTGAATGGTAGTAAGATTCGTATTGTTAACATTTATGCTCCTTCAGGTCATAATCATACAAGGGAACGGGAAGAGCTTTTTGACAAGGAATTGCCCTACTACTTTACGGTATGATAATAGCCATACTATTATGGGAGGTGACTGGAACTGTGTTTTGAGTCCTAGAGACAATTCTAATAATAGTGAATCAAAACGTGTCGAAATCACTGCTCAGATTAATTAGGACCCTTAGGTTTAATGATGTATGGTTTTTGCATAACAGGGAACCCCAGTATACTTATGTACGCACAAACTACGGTTCGCGCATTGATAGATTTGTACTGCCAAACGCTCAAAGACAATGTAATTTCAAGCGAAATGCTACCTGTGTCATTTTCTGATCATTCCGCTGTCATTTTGCAAAATTAAGATTAATCCAAACATTAGTATTGGGGAAACTCATTTTGGAAACTTAATACTAGTTACTAAAAGACGAGGGAAATTAAAGAAAAGTAGGAGGTTGTGGACATTCTTGAAAAACACGTAAAAGGAATTTCTATCATATCAGTAATTGGTGGATGAATTTGGTGAAAACCAGAAATAAAAACAATTTTTCGTCAGAGAAGGTAAAAGGATTAGCAGGCAGAAGTTTGGGGTCATCAATTATTTTTGAAGCAAAACTAAGGAAACAATACATGAAACTTAATGTGTCAGGAAACTCAGATTATGCAGATATTACTATTCTCAAAGACAGAATAAACAATCTAAAATCTCAGATTTTAGAAGGGTTAAAATACGACCGAGAATTCAAGACAGGATTGAAGGGGAAAAAGCCTCCTCTTACCTTCTTGACAGCAAAGAGCAATAAATAGTAAAAAGGTCGTGACAGAAATAGTCGCAGAACGAAACATAATTCCTGAATCTTGATGAAGGTACTGTTCTCAACAATAGCCAGGCCATTGAACACTATGTGTTCAGGTATTACCAAAACTTACCGGAAAAACATTTGTGATGTACCTATGCAAAACTTCTTTATGCAGTTTGTAGAGAAAAAATTGACTGATTCTGATAATGATATATTTTCATAAGAATATATCTCTCAGAGAGATTACGTGATGTTATTCGTTCCATTGCTAACAATAATGTCCTGGTATAGATGGCATCCCAATAGAATTTTAATAAGGTATTTTGGGAAGATATTTAAGGATGAACTAAAGCTATTGCTTGAAAATATTATAGAAATGAAAACTCTCTCAAGAGTCAGAGTATTGCATTGGTCACTCTCATATCGAAAGGCACCGATGAGAGTGCTTTGACTAATTGGAGACCAATTTTCATTGTTGTGCTGTTGACTATAAGATACTTGCTAAGATAATGGCGAAAAGAATGCAAACAGTTATCTTTAACCTTATCAGTCCCGAACAATTTTGTGTGCCTGGAAGATCCATAAATACATGTAATACTTTAATTAGAGATATTGTTGTATTATTGTAGTAAGAAAAGAGTTCAAGGTGCTATTTTAAATCTTGATTGGTCGAAAGCATTTGACCGTGTTGAAATATTAATTTTGTACTTCGGATTCTTGAAAGACTAGGTTTTTGTGATGAACTGATTTCCTGCATTAAGATATTGTACACGAATATTGGAAGTTGTTGCATTGTTAATGGTAACATTGGTAAATACTTTAGTGTGGAGAGGGGAGTCCGACAAGGCTGCCCTCTTTCTATGCTCCTTTATGCTGTTTTTCCAGGAACCTCTGTATCTTGCTATAAAAAAGAAATAGTTGTATTGAAACACTTGCCCTTACCAAATGATAACCACCTTAAAATCTTGGTTTGCCGATGATACAAATATTTTCGTTGCCAGTGACAAGGGAATTTTGGAGATTAGCACATTAGTGTCTAAATTTTGAAGCAGCCACGGGTTGCATGCTAAATAAAAATAAGACGAAAATATTTGGATTAGGCCCATGGGGTGATAGGTCTGTTTGGCCTTTATCATGGCTTCAAGGATATACAGGTTCTTTTACAACTTTGGGAATTCTATTTTCTGATAATTACGAAATGGCTGTTAATTCTTCGTGGACAAATATATTATGTAAAATTAAGAATACTTTGGCGAGCTTTCACAACAGAAGACTTACATTTCATCAAAAGCTGTTATTGTCAATACCTTGATTTTTTCAAGACATGGTATGTTTCCCATATTTACCCTTTGCCTGTCAAATATGCAAAACTAATTAGTAAAGAAATTTTCTTTTACATTTGGGGGAAAAAAATGTGAATTCATTAAAAGAGACACTTTAACAAAGTCAAAGATTGAAGGAGGGATAAGGAATGTTAAGTCTTTTTCTTTTATGGAAGACACAAAGTATTCTAGCTGCCTCTTTCTTAAAGTTACACTGTGAGGAGAAATACATTTTTATGTCAAATTATTATAACAATTCACATGTGAAGGGCTTGTTTACCGGAAATTCAAACACAAAGAGACAATTCATGTGTAATGGCACCTGTATTCTGAGGTCTTTAGTAACAGTTAGGAAATGTAAAACATTTCAGAATTTTCTTTTCTTAAATCGAGAACTATATATGTGAACTTATTGCCAAAGGTACAGCCAACTGTTGAGAGTAGATACCCCCTTTATAATTGGCCTCTGATTTGGGAAAACATCAACATGAAATTTCTTTCTGCTGCTGATAGGGAAATAATATATAATATATTCACGAAATATTACCCAATAAAAAAAGGTTAAAAGAAATGAAAATAATTCAAGATTCTCATTGCCAGTTTTGTGATGCTGAGGAATCAAATATTCATATGGTATATTTCTGCAAGAGAATTGCAAATGTAATAATATGGTTAAAAGGAGTTTTGAAGCTATTTTGTAATTTTATTCACTGCAATTTCATTAGAATTATGTATTTTGATTTCCCAGAGTCATCGAGGAAACAAAGGAACACTGCAACTTTAATTTTGTCAATTATATTGGTAAATATATGGTTGTTCAAAGACAAGAATGTGCCTGAACGTTTGATTATAAATAGAATAAAAGCTTCGTTATTAAAAAAACCAGAGAGATATCAAGGCCATTTTGAAAGAGAAATTGTTAAAATATTTCACAAAGAATTTTTGTAACATTAAATGCAATGTATTTTAGATGGAAATATATGTAGTTCTGGATTTATTGTAATGTTTTGTAAATAATTTATTGAATAAAAACTTAAAGAAAAAAAAAAAGTAAGCTCTGGTTAAATGTCTAGATTGTCTACCTCCCAAAACGATGTTACAGTCGAAGGTCCGAAGGTCCGAAGGTCCGAAGGTTCAAATTTGCCGATGAGTATAAAGTCTTAGTAGTGTCTTGCCTGTATGGATATCCTTGACATCGTTAATTTTGCTAGTATTATTCTTTTTATTTCATACTCCCTTCTTTTCCTTGTTTTCATGGCATTTTAAAATACAGTACAAGACGTATAGATTTTCCTGAACGTAACTCGTAATTTCTTCTGGACCGCATAAAATAATTTGTAGCATAATACTGTCTCATATTTCTTCTCATCACTTTGATTACATAAATTTTAATTCACGTGCATATTTTGTCATAACGACAGGTAATGAAATAGTCTATATTAACACTCACAATACGTATGTTACTGTTAAAGGTATTTTGTCCAATCTCGTTACATAAAAAAATGTTACGCTAGGCTATTCTTCGATGGAGGCATAAAATAAAGATCGCGTGTTGTAAGTAATTCAACACTAATATATTACTTTGAGCTAATGCAGTATAACACATCTTTTACTCTTTCCAATTCTTGTCTGAAAACTATCAAAATTATCTAAATTTCTTAAAATATTTGTAAAAATTTCTATATGATAGAATATTTATAAATTGAAGCTAAACAGAAATTAAGTATCCTCTGGTCAGAGTACAGAAGTATTTTCTTTTATTATTTCTTTCATCATGCACGGAGGTGTCAGTGTCTGGGTGTGCGTGTGTGCTTGTATGTGAACTCGTGTGACTGATAAAGAGGATGGCGGACAGACAGACATGCAGACATATCGCCATTAATGTAGAACATATCGCCATTAATGTAGAAATGACTGAAGAGTTTCTTTATAGTACTTCTTACAAATCATTCTATACATACAACCACAACTGATTAACACATACTTAAAATCAGAATATAAGTTTTTGGAAAATTACCCACGAAAGGAATGAGCTTTCATTAAGAAACTGGTACTGGAGAAATAATTAGTGATGATCAGACCATCGTTGTTTAATAGGACGTCTTCTCAAAATGTCTTTAATCTATTGAAGAGCCTCGAATCATAAAACATATAACCATCCAAGAAAGTTAAATTAAAAAGAAAAAAAGCATATCTGTTCGTTCAATATTTCTTACTTTATCGCCCTGGCAATATATTCCAGAGTTTATCGCTCGATACAACAGAAAGGACGAATAAATATGGAACAGAAAAAGAAGAAGAAAGACATTTATTTCTGAAATTAGTGACGTCTGGGATAACTTCTTCTGTCTCGAGGGCAACTTTGAACAAAAGTTCCCCCATTTTCAGTCCTATGGTTACTTGGTGGCTGATCCTCAACAACTTTAAAATTAGAGAAGTTATCTATGATGAGACTAGGATTTTTTTCAACTCTTTTTCCTCACATCTATGAAGACTTTTTTTCCCTATGGGGAATAGCAAATAGGCAGTTCTTAACATTCTTTACAAAAATAAGTGAAAGGTAAATAAAAACAACCCTATTAAACCATATTAATTCTTTTAAACTAAGCGTTGGATGCATGAGGAGCAGCAACGCTATCAGGTATATATACATATATTATATATATATATATATATATATATATATATATATATATAATATATATATATATATATATATATATATATATATATATATATACACTTAATGAAAGGAGCCCATAAGAAACGCCAAATTTGGAAAGTAAGTACTATATTTCAGAGAGAGACAGCAGTCTCTGCAATAAAGTACCTACTTTCTATATTTTGCCGTTTTTACAGGCTCCTTTTATCTAATGGAATTCTGCTGTAACAAAACATTTTTACTAGTCATATATATATATATATTATATATATATATATATATATATATATATATATATATATATATATATACATATATATATGTACATATATTATAACTAGTAAAAATATGTTCTGTTACAGCAGAATTCCATCAAATAAAGGAGCCTGTGAAACGCCAAAAAATATGGAAAGTAGGTACTTTATTTCAGAGACTGCTGTCTCTCTCTGCAAATATAGTACTTACTTTCCAAATTTGGCCTTTATTGTCCTATTTATATATATATATATATATATATTATATATATATATATATATATAATATATATAATAATATATATATATATATAAAGATAAATGCCACGAAGGAAAAATATACAAAGGAGTCTGCGAGATCTTTCGACTTAAAAGCCCTTTACTGAAGAAGATACTGACAAAAATATGAGAAAAGAAAAAACAATACAAGAAGTTTCGTATAAACTGACAGATAGGGATTATTTAAAGGGATTAGTGCCTAGAATCCGACACACCTCCGGAAGATAAGAAACCTTCCCAAACAAGCATAAACAAAGGGTGCAATTAAAGGTTTAAGACAATCATCTTCAGATACAATCTCCAAGACAATTTAAAGGATTATAGGTGACAGCTATACGGTACCTTGTAAAACAAACCATCCATTCACAAAAACATTGACAGACATACATACAATAAAATTTTTTAATAACTCTAAGGCAACTGATTTTTATTTAAGTCAGTAATTATTTATATTTGAGGTCATTCTTAAACATGTTACAGATACAAGGGTCTAAATGAAAAAGGCCACGACTAACATTGAAATTTACAATGAAAAGTAAGTTGTATTAAAGCAGATTCTAAAAGATTTTTCGTGATAAGACATCTCTTGACCGTGCAATTACTGAACTGTCAATCCACTTAATTCGGTGGTTGTTTTCACTTAAATGAATAAATAATGCATTATTTTGATTTTTGCCCAGTTTTTACAGAGTATTTATGCTGGCTTAGCCTTACTTCTAAGCCCTTGCTGGACTGTCCGAGATAGAATGAGGGGACAATCCATACATGGAATTTTATATATTATGTTGTTGCTTTCTCTGGGGCCATTTTTATTAACATTCTTTTTAGTGTGTTATTATAGGAAGAAACAAGGTTGACATTAAAAGCTTTTAACAATGGTTTTAATGTTTCAAATCCGTTTAAAAATAAGCCAAGCTGAAAATGTTCTTAGAATTTCTTTCTGTGTGTTATTTTCAGTATAAAACTTTTTGTGGGCTTATTTATTATAACAAATGTCTAATATATGTGAAGGATAGCATAAATCTTTCCCTATTTTTCTTATGTATTCAATTTCTTGATCCAAATATTGTGGACTGACATTTCGAATCGCAATGCTCGTAAAAAACATAGAGGAAAAAAATTGATATTTTTTATATTAGATGGTGGCCTGAGAAGAAAATGAACATAAGTTAAGTTGTTTTTAGGTCGTTTCCTATAAAATACTGAATTTACATTGAAATGGTTTCTCTATTGTATCAAAACGTCTAAGAAAGGGAGGCAATTGTCTTTTTTCTAATTCTAGAGTATACTTAATCGATGTACCTGGTTATTTAATTTAGAGAGTAATCATTTACATCAATACCGACAGGAAGAACAGCTAAACAATCATCAACGTAAC
>NC_087205.1:12013991-12016491 GCF_015104395.2 Macrobrachium nipponense | reverse complement strand
AAAAATCCTCTTCCTATGTTGTGATTTGGAATAATTGTTAATTTAGCATTAGATTTTAATAGTTTCTTCTCGCTTTGCCCATTTTCTGTTGCTATGTCCCTTAAACTATATTCCTGTATTGTTTGGGATTCCAAACAAATTTACTTTTATTCAAAACTTTTTCTTAAATAGTCATTACAAATTTAATAGCAAAATATACAGGAATGGGAATTGCTTTCATGAAAACAAAACGCCATTTAGTATCCGATACTATTCTCCATATTAAAATAATTAGATATCAGAAACTCTCCTCCACTATGGCAAAATGAATTCATAATACCATTTCCCCTTGATAATATTATATCAGGAATTGGTGGATTTAAAATTCTTTTGTGGGTACCTATACCTATATCAAACGTAATATTTATTTTCCTGTATTTTAATATTCCAAGACATACAGATGAAACTTCATTGTTCTTCTTCGCACTTGAGCATCAACTCCCTTTGAGACTGAATATTTATTTTCCCTGAAACAACAACTCCCATATCTCCCTTAACGACACACTGAGCGGGTTATGAATTAGCGTCGGTTTAAAGCAATGATATGGGTAATAAGAGGAGACCAGCTTCAAAGGTCGTAAACTTTCGGAATGCAAGTCGAAGAATTTAATTAGGAACTTTTACAGTCGTACTTGAAAATGAAAATGGACCACCTGGACTAATTTGAGCCACTTGTCTGCGGATATTACAGTTATGCTCTCGGTTATTCCACGCTCATTGCCACAGCACAATAACAGCGAAGGACGGACGAAAGGAATTCACTCAAACTACAAAGCAGGTGTTGAAATCTATATTATTACTAAAAGGAATATCAGTGACCAAATGGAAAATACTTCATAAATGTTATTTTCATTTTTGTTTCACACTTCCAAGTACTTGAAATCAAACTTAAAATCAAACATTTCAGAAATTTATGCTATTACTAAAAGGAACATCAGTAACAAAATGGAAAATACTTTACAAATGTTATTCCTATTTTTGTTTCACACTTCCCAGGACTTAAAATCAAACTTATTTCAGAAATTTATACTATTACTAAAAGGAATATCAGTGACCAAATGGAAAATACTTCATAAATGTTATTTTCATTTTTGTTTCACACTCCCAAGTACTTAAAATCAAACTTAAAATCAAACATATTTCAGAAATTTATACTATTACTAAAAGGAACATCAGTAACAAAATGGAAAATGCTTTTCAAATGTTATTCTTTTTTTTATTTTTTGTTTCACCTTCCTTCCAAGGACTTAAAATCAAACTTTATTATTCAGAAATTTATACTATTACTACTAAAGGAATTATCAGTACCAACCATGGGAGAAAATACTTCATAAATAAATTATTTTATAATTTTTGTTTCACTCAACCCCGTTAGGCTACTTAAAAATCAACTTAAAATCAAACATATTTCAGAAATTTTATTACTATTACTAAAAAGGAATATCAGTGAGCAAATGACAAATCTTCAAAAATTTTTATTTTCATTTTCGTTTCACATTTCTAAGGACTTAAAATCAAACATATTTCAGAAATTTATACTATTACTAAAAGGAATATCAGTGACTAAATGGAAAATACTTCATAAATGTTATTTTATAATTTTGTTTCACGCTTCCCAGGACTTAAAATCAAACCTATTTCAGAAGAATTCTCAAACAGTTATAGGTGAAATAATGGGGCCACTGGTGGTTTTACTGATGACGAATGAGAAACTAAAACAAAATAAAAGGGCGAAGGATGAAATTCAAATCAGTATGAGATATAATTATTAGCGACACATTTTCTCGGAAAGAGTTTGCTTCATACTGACAATTAAATTTGCTCGAGCTAATTGCGAATCCCATGGCTCATTGTTTTAATTAAACGATATGTCTGCATTAATGAATCGCTTTGGAAGCCACCAGTATTTGGAGGCACGTAAGAGGAAATTTCTTTTGGGTTCATCTGACGGGAGAAAATGCTTTCACCCTCTTGAAATGTTCTGCGAAATTCTCAAGGCCAGTCTATTTTAAGATGATGAACTTACCATTATTATTATTATTATTATTATTATTATTATTATTATTATTATTATTATTATTATTATTATTATTATTATTATTATTATTATTATTATTATTATTGTTGTTGTTTTTGTTGTTGTTGTTATTTTTTTTTTGTTATTATTATTGTTGTTCTACATATAAATGTTTATGTAAATTATACACAAACTTTTAATAATATTTTTATCATTGTGGACCCTTTAGAACATTGTATAAACTCTCATGATATGGAGTTTCCAACCCCCCCACACCCACACTCCCCCTTGAAAGAAAATTATTATTATTGTGGTTGCTGCACCAGGAGTGTTTAATTTATAATTAAATTAAATTATTCCATTTTATAAATTTGGTTTTATGGAAAAGCACGAGTAAAACAAAACGTTAAAATTGATCCTTATTCACTTCATGAAAAGAAAAGT
>NC_087205.1:12005772-12013491 GCF_015104395.2 Macrobrachium nipponense | reverse complement strand
GGAAAACGGAGGGAGAATATCCCCCAAAGCGCTGCTGAACAACGGTAAAGCATGGAAATTGCAATCATATCTCAGGGCAGACGAGAGATGTTTTGAACGGGAACAAATTCCGCTCCTCATCTTCGGTGAGTTACAACCATTGCTTATGAAGGAACATGTGAAATATGCCACCCAAGTATTTTTCTTGTCGAGGCTGAGAGATGAACAAAAGGCACCATAAGCAACAAATATTATGCTTTCCATCTTCCTACCAGCTAGCCCTTTAAATAGATTCTGAAGAAAGGTGTTGGTGTTGGGTGTCTCTTTCCCGCCTCCTAATTTAAAACACTCGACGGCAGCAGCGCTTTGATGGCCTATGTAGCTTCTCCTGCCAAAGAAAATGATCTGGAAATTCAAATTTCCATTCTCTTGGTAGCACTCACTATTCACTCCGGAAAACGCCAGTTCGCTTCTTTGATATCAGAAATTAGATAATAGCACATTTATCGAGAAAGTTACTAGTTTTTTCTAAATGGCTAATCTATTCATACGTCGCAGGGTATAGCAATGGAAAATACATCACTAGCGTATGTCGTCTAGAACAATTCTTGGGAAGTTATATCTTATATTGCACACATCCTGGAAAGCACCATCCATATATATATATATATATATATATATATTATATATATATATATATATATATATATATATATATATATATATATATATATATACATACATATATATATATTATATATATATATAGTATATATTCCCTATTTCCACGGGCACCTTCATAGGGCATAGTCTTCCAGTTTCTCAGCAGTTTTACGGGGATAAGTTTTTACCTTTCTCGCCCCGTTTGCTTAGATCCCAACAGACGCTGGAACCCATTGGCTATCGAGTGGACTACCAGGCGCCAGAACAGTAGCGATCCACGGCCCTAGCAAACGTGGGGTTCGAGTGCTGTGGGAATTAGCCTATAGTCTCCGACGTCATAGTAACGGTAATTTTTTTTTATTTATTTATTTTCCAGTTCTGAATTCGAGCATACCCTACAGCTTCATACAAATCTAAAGACATATATATTTTTACGTTTACTTAATGTTCTACAACCAACAGATTCAGAATCTATTTTGCTTTTTTTTATTATTATTACTTTTTTTATGTTTTGGTGGATAATTTATTGAAATTATACTTTGATGTAGTTGGCCACATACGTCTATTTTCCAATTCTGCCGTCTGAGTTTGCAAAAAAAAAATAAAAAAAAAAGAGAGAGAAAAAAGACAGAACTACTACTACTACTATTACTACTACAACTACTACTATATCAATTACTACCATTACTACTACAAATAACAATAATAATCAGTCATTAAAAGGTTTGCATTTAAAAAGGCATGGCTCAGCAAGCTACAACCTATGAACTGATAATTTAGATCTACCGTAATTCACCTCCTTATTTTCTGGTCAACAACGACTGGATAAACTAGACTTAGATTGACGATTCTGGTTAATGTCTTTGTTTATCCAGAGAGCTATTAATTCAACATCTTTGAAATTAATGTTGAAACTTCTGGTTATCTGGAATCAATATCCCCACTTACCATAAAAAAAAAAAAAATCGAGATATGTATAATAGTGATATCCTTACTTAAGAAAAGAATGAAAAAAAGTGGCGAGATATATTTAACAGTGATCATGAATAGAGTATGAAATGATATTGAAGATGATGTGAAAGAATGGTCAGAAATTATCATACGACAGAAAAAATAAACAGTCCTGGAACTTGGAGATGAAAGTTTTGTTCTACTGCATTCAAAACAAATGCAATATTTACGCGCACCATAAACCATTTGGTCAAGCTGAAATCAACATTGGATCCCCGTTGCCTCTTGTTTTATGTTATATGTTTCGGAGCCAAACACCTAACTCTTTCTGTTGCATTGCGTGTTATATATATTTTCTGAAAAAAAAATCGTGCAATGGTGCAGACAATTTGAAAACATCCTTTCTCTTGTCCGGCGTTAACAAATAAACGGCCAATAGATTTCGATAAAAACAAAAGGTTTACGAACGAGAAATAGAAATCAAATCAGATTTTACTTTTAAAAGTCAGTGGAGAACAAGATAAACTATTTGGTGTGAATTTAATGATTTTACTTTGTTTTGTGGGTACCGGAAAAGTTACTTCTATATTGCTTTTAACAGGAAATACTCCTGATGAACACATGTACAAACTCAAAGGCATGACCATAAATAAATTCCTCCCATTTTACCAAAACTTTTTCCAATGATAGTTTTTCGATCTTCTACTTTTAAAGCTGATGATTAATGAAACATGATTCCTTAACTTCGACCTCCGTTCCATAAAGCTAATTATATGTAATAAAATCATGATATACCAATATACCAATATTCTACCTTATATTTCCATCTTGCTCAACTGAATTAAGAGATAGTAATACCGTCTACAGCTTTTGAAGCTTTTTGGCACACTAGGTCAAAACCTGATAGGTATAAAAAAATATATAAATAAATAAAAAAAAATTGCTTAGCAAACCCGTAGATAGTCCCCCAGGTTAAGTGATTTCGATATTAGAATTAGCAAACAATGGGGGGTGGGGGGCGGGATATCCTCATGTAGGTACTTCTTTCGCAATTGCATAATAGCACTTACCCATAAGACCAACTTCTAAGGGTCTTTAATGTTGAAGAATTGTCTTATTCCTCTATTTTTATGTCCAAGTATTTCGAAAATCTGTATATATATATATATATATATATATATATATATATATATATATATATATATATATATAAATCAATAAAATAAGACCACCGGCGTTTCCCAGCTCATGAATGGATAAAGATCCAGCCGAATTTCTATTATTTCTATTGCATGCTTTGCATCTAAAGATATAAACTCTTAATGAGGGTTGTTCTAGGAACTCGGATACGTTTCCAAGAATGAAGTGGAAGCATAATTCAAGGTGAATAAAAAAAATCTCATAAAAAGAACCTCTTCTTGGTATATATAGGAATAAAGACGAGATGAAATATCGTTAATGACTGCTTTTGTTTTTTGTTTAAAAAACTATTTCAAAAATCGCCAGTAAATATGAAAATGAATGTACCATATATAAAAAGTTTAGAAAATATATTGGTAGTTGATAATTTTCTTTAATGTGAGAATCATTAAAATTTGGAAAAAATATGAATATGAATAAAAAAAAAAATTACAATTCGAATACAATATTTTTGGGAGTCGATTATTTTCTTATATGAAAGACTAATTAATATTTTGAAAAAAGGTCACCTAATGGTGGAAATGAGGATTGCTTATAGTCCCTACTCAACCCAAGCGCTCAGCACAAATCAGCTATATCTACGTTCAAATAAGATCGGCAAATCCGAAGAGGTTCGTTGCAAAAGGCAACTAAGGTGAATAATAGCAAATTGTTTCTTCGTAAGTACTGGACAAAACGAGCCCATTTGAAGAGAAGAGAAGCTCGGGAACGACCGAAGTAGGCCTATATTGGGATGTCTATCAAAAGACCATAATGGTCTCCGGTAGTTCTTGTATGTTCTCAACTGGGAATAGGGGTGTTGGCTAGGGGGGGGGGGGGGGGGGGGGGGGGGGGGGGGGGGGGGGGGGGGGGGGGGGGGGGGGGGGGGGGGGGGGGGGGGTGGATAACATTTGGGGGAATACTACAATCTGATTCAGAGTGTATTTTGCCTATGATGCATTCGTTTATTTTATTATTATTATTATTATTATTATTATTATTATTATTATTATTATTATTATTATTATTATTATTATTATTATATTGTATGTTTTTTTTGTTTTTTTTTGCAAGGGTGGGGGGCAGTTTTTTTTACTTTTCTTCTTCTATGCTTTGTATATTTCGAGTAAATTAGTTTTCAGTAAGAGCGTTATTAGCATTATTGCATGACTTTTCCGTACTCCTGTTCCTCTTAACTTTAATTTCTAATCTGTGAGTTAAGGAGGAGTGACCAAATTTCTAGGTTCTACCCAAACTCGAGGTTAGGTTGGTATTCCCACAGCTTTCGTGGACGTTGTCTACGCGCCAGGGTTTTTTTTCGATAGCTGTGGTTTCATCAAAGTAATTTCCTTTCCTCTATACATTCAGCCTTTGCAAATACATGTAACTAATCTTACTTTGACAACATGATACCTTCATTGCAATGCAACCATTAGCGGCTAATACACCTGTAAATCAGGTACCATTAATACCTGTCTAGACAAATTACAGTCACACACTTATTTGCAAGCCAGTATTTCACGTCAAGGTGATCAACATTTAGCCAGAAAAAGTGAAAAGTGTTCAGCTCACAACAGTAACTGATGTCCTCATAGAAGTTCTCTGAATGGCCTCCTTACTATTGATACGCAGGTGGTAACATTATTTTTGTATAATAATACTCGTTTCTTTATCAGAACACATCTTACAACCAGACACTTCAGGTATGAACAAATGTTTTTAATTAATAGAGTCCTGGCAAACTATTTTCCATAGTCTTCTAAAAGACGATGTTAAAAAAGTAAATTACATATAGTCTATATATATATATATATATATATATATATATATATACATATATATATATATATATATATATATATATATATATATATATATATATATGTGTGTGTGTGTGTGTGTGTGTGTGATTCATATACTAGATGGGTTAAACTACAAATGGCCTTTAATATCCAATTCGCTCTAACCCTCAAAATTTAATTTAATATATTTTCTTATATGTTAACCGAAGGTGGAATTTTTTTGGTTGATAATTATTTCACGGGAGGAAGAAAAATTTTTTCAACTAAAAAATTCCTTTCTGTTAATATATATGAAAAATATATTGTTTCCGAGGTATTTCGAATGGATATTAAAGGACATTGCAACTAAATGCATAATTATATACATATATATATATATATATATATATATATATATATATATATATATATATATATATATATATATATATCATATTATATGCATTGACTTTAAGTATACAACATACAATCCACATATAATTTTAGCTAGCCTGCTCGACTAAAGGAAGGTATGTCTCTTTTTGTTAATTATGAATAAATTCCTTAAAATTTTCCCGCTGGCAATAAGAAATAATTGGACAAGTAAACAGTGGATATCTTCCTCGATACGAAGCCATGAGGAATAATACCCACTGCATTGTTGAGCAAGTAAAATATGAAAATTGCGACCATATCTCAAAGATGACGCGTGTTCGGAACGCGAACAAATTCTGCTGTTTGTCCCATTGTGTTAATTGACATTGCAAGCACAATTTTTCTTGTCGAGTTCGCAAAATAAACAAACACGTGAAAAAATATACCATTGTGTACGTTTTTTCGTCCCTGTAACTTTATGCTAAATTTATGTATAAGTTATTTTATTTATTTTCGTTTTATGACGGAATTTGTAGTGACTTGAATATGCGGCAGTAAGTGATAGATAAATAATAATATTCAAAGAAATATCCTTACAAATGTAAATCAAAACAAAAGTAAAATTATTATGTTCTCTCGTCGTTCACAACTTGAGTGTCAAAATGGGGGGTGTGATATATTTTGCCTTACAAATATATATATATATATATGATATATATATATATATACCTTATTCATATATATATATATATATATATATATATATATATATATATAATAGAATGAATATGTTATCTTGTCCTCATATGTAGACAAAAGCTAAAATATTCAGCCAGATTTTTTTCTCTCTCCTGTACTCATTCCTCCTCTTTTGATCTTAGAACCATCTTTATTCTCACCATTCTGCCTCCTATATTTTTTTGTTTTATTCTTCCAACCAATCATTATCGTTGCTGTCAACCGTTTCCTTCAGAATACCGACTTTTATAAAGACATCATATTGCCCTAGTAGATTCACATCAACCGTGCATTTGATGTCTAGTCCAGTCCCTTACGACGCTCCTGATTGGCTGTTGGTAAGCCAATCACAGGGCTGGTATTTTCCAACTCTCCTGATGGATATGGCTTTCAAAAGTATCCCTCAGGAGAGGTGGAAAATACATCCTGCCTCTGTGAAGTCTCTCGAGAGACTGAGGGTTTCCAGCCCTGTGATTGGCTTATCAACAGCCAATCAGTAGCTTCGTATGGGACTGGCCTAGACGTCAAATGCACGGTTGATGTGAATCTACTATACCTGTAATGTCCTGGATTACTCCTAAACCTGAAAGTGGCAGATACATTTATTCCTTTATACTATCTTTTCCCTCCATGGTTAGACTTGGCGTTATAATCCAAGTGGAATTTCACCTGTTAGTCTCATCAAAATAAAAGGTTCAAAATAATTAGTCCAGTCGTGTCATCGAATCGACAACTCGTACTAAGTCCTTCAATGCATTGTCGATGCGACCCATTTTGACGATGGCACCAAATGATGCGTGAAACGATACGATAAGCTAAACATAATGATTAATGGTATTATCATAGCAGGGTTAGGCGAACCTGGCTCTCTGAGCTTCGATTTACATCAGACGATGTTCCAGGCAATAAATTTGTTATTTGCAAGTATCAGCAAAACATTTGGCAAACAGCATTCAACCATGGGTTCCAATTATCCCTTGATTTATTTATTTTCGTCGATTCAGGTCATACAAAATAGCTCATTTATAAAATAAAATTCTTGTCTGGCGCTGATGGAAAATTGACCTATTGTTGAAATTGGGCACAACGGCCAAATCCGATTCCATGTTTTATTTCTGAATATCCTGACCCCTAACGATAGGAAAATATTATGGCAGTACGGCTTTTTTTAGATATAAAAAAATATATATAGTTCGTTAGCGAACAGTAGTAAAAAATTACGAGATATGACATTAACAGATTTTTTTTTTAAATACGAAACGATGAAATAACCTTTCCATTATTTCTGAAAAAAATGCTCTCGACGGTCGGGCAATGCTAAGCACAAACACACAAAATGCCCGCGCGCACACACATACACACTCACACACTCACACACACAATCAGCAAAAATGGGTAAATATATTTTTAGCATTAATCTACAGAAAATGTTCATTTTCTTTCTTTAGGAACGAGAAAAACAGACCCATGATAATCATATTAAATCACTGGCACACACACACACACACACACACACAAATACATCAACACAAACGAAGCAAATATCTAGAACGAAACACTACTTAAAGATAAGCAAACACCAAACTACTTTTAGAAACGGAGGTTTAGGATACGTGTGAATTAAAGCGCCATGCTTGGAAACAAAATTTCGTGCAGCACTGTAATGAATTAAAAAAAAAAAAAACTTATAAATATTTCAGATCTTTAATCAGGTGGTGCGTAGTACTCCCAACGCTTTACTATTTTCAGTAATGTATGACCTAAAATATTCTGCTGAAACCAAATTAATATCTGGTGTAAGTAACTGAGGACAATGTTCAAACACAAAATCATATTTCTAGTCAAAAGGGTTAATAATATTGCCGCAAATAAGTTTCTTATTACTTTTGATCTTGTTCATTGAATAAAGCTAATCGAAATCTGACATAGGCATATACATACATATATACATATATATATACATAATATATATATATATATATATATATATATATATATATATATATATATATATATATATATATATATATATATATATATAATAAAGTTTATT
>NC_087205.1:11995772-12000772 GCF_015104395.2 Macrobrachium nipponense | reverse complement strand
ATATATATATATATATATATTATATGATATGGTTGACATTGAATTCACTGAAAATATGAGCAGTTTGAAATTATTTCCTTAAAACAGTAATAGCACCACCATTCATTTATTTATTTAAATTAAGAAGCTACTTATAAATAATTACGCTACTAAACAAATAAACTGTATCATTCTTCATATATATGTCAAAAGAAAAGCGGTAAAGGATTAAATTACAATATAGATAAAAAATATATCATATGCTTTTATCATATACGTTTCCCAGAGCAGTTGAAAAGTTTAAACACTGGAGATTGTCGTGTAGTTTTTCTCCCGTGATCCCTTGAGGTAGCTAAGGTAACAACAAGATCACAGAATATATATCAGGATAGCAGCAGACTCAAGATGGTTTCCATTAGAACTGGAATTCTACGTGTTTCTCTGATTTCGATTATCTGCTAACGATAAGTACTGCACGAGATTTGCTGCTTAATCTGTAAACATGTGAGTTTTTTTTTATACAGATTTACACACATACAAAAATATAATCCTACGTTGGCGCAAATAGATTCATTTTTACAGGCCTCGGGAACCAACGGTTGGAATACCAATAATTTATGGAAAGAAGTAAAGTTTGGAGGAAATGCTACTTCGGATTTGTTCCCCGAAACAGTTATTGAGGTAACTGGCAATTAGTTGACTGTACTACTCTGTGTTTGCCAGAAAGCTTCGAAACTCATCCCAAATCTGAGAAATGGAATTACTGGGTGTCTGTTACGAACTCCGAGAGAAGGTCCACCCCAAGTTCGATATTATGATTAAAAAAAAAGAATTCAACACCAACAGTTGAAACTGAGGATACGAATATAGAAAGAAACACTAACAGAACAAAGCTTTATTTACAAGCTTACTAACAAAGATAAATGCAGAATGGTATCTCCTATTTACATTAAAAAAGGTAAAATCTTACACTGCATGAACGGGGGGAACAGTGACGTAATGTTAATACTTGCTGGCAAGTTTTGCGCTGTCGGAGATCTATGCTCGAAGCTGTGGCTTCACAAAAGGAGAACTGTAGTTGTAGACGTCTTCTTGGGTCTGTATTGCAGAAAATAATGTCTATTCTTGATACTTGAAGGGCAGGGACTCCTCGAAACCTCTTGTAGAAAGTTTCTTCTCTCAAGGTTTGCTCAACGTCGAAAATACCTCGGTCAGAACGTTCTCCCTGGCTTGACCAGAATTCAACCAACTCTCGAGCACCTTTACGACTCTGATAATTTATCTGTTCCTTCTTCTCTTATCTCTCTCTGATGATCTCTGATCTCTGCTGCTGGGCTCTCACTGATAATCTGATCTGTGACTCTTACTGATGATCTGCTCCCTCCTACTTCGTCAGTTGTATTTATAAGGCATTCTGGTGGCGGGGCTTACCAGCAAACATCACAGACTCCCGAGATTACTGGAACTTCTTAGAAGAATCTCGACGAAGTATTGCATCAGAAATCGTGGCGTTCCTCGTGTCACATCGGCGCCTCTCAAGTTCCACAACACTCCTGCCGATTCTAGAACCATCATGAGAACAGGCGCCTCCAACACGTGCGAAAGCCTCTGTGCTGCAGAACTTCTCGAAGATGCGTTTTCCTTTCCTTTATCTTTCTTTGCTATAAAGCAATTACCATGACACGCCCCCCCAAAAAGAGAAACAAATGAAATAATCTGATTTTATTTTTTTCTAAGGAGAAACAAGAATTAAACATCAGGGGAACAATTCTGCATAAAGCTTTAATACTTCTCCATTCACTCAACCACTCGTCCCAAAATAGACAACACTCATTAGGCTACTCATTCTGAAAACTCTAGAGAGGCTATTAGCTATCACGTCATCCTTTTCTCTTACTTTTTCCGTTTTCTGAAGTCTAATTAAAACTTTGAAAGGCTAAAACTCCTCTTGCGTTTTCTCAAAACTAATTTCTCTCAGTAACACTGTTACATAGAACACTGGCGGTGGCCAAGGTACGGGGCGTTCTTTATAATTCTGAAGCAAGTTTACATTCATTGACTTTGCTCTAGTCTTACCAATATTAATTCTATTATTTATATTTACCCTCTCCTCTAACACTGAAAAAGGACCTTCGAACTTATAAGGTAAAGCGGAACCTTCCTTCTGGACTAGTACTAAAACTTTATCTCTTACAAACAAACTCCTCTCTTTTGCTCTACGATCATGTTTCCCTTTAGTTTCCCCTTGACTTCCCCTCTCGTTCTCCTTTGCTAGATGCCAAGCATCTCTTAAACTGTTTTTATAATTCTGTAGATTAGTGATGAAGTCCTCACTGCCTTCTTTATTCATTAAGGTACATTTTAACATTTCCAAAGGACCTTTAGCAGTGTGACCGAAAACAAGCTCAAAAGGACTAAATCCTGTAGTGTCGTTCGGTGCCAACCTTAAAGTTGACAGAGCAAATGGTAACTTTTCTTCCCAGTTGTGTTCAAAGTTCTTACACAATTTCCGTAAACAACTCTTTAACGTTTGATGAAATCTCTCCACGATGCCTTGTGATTTGGGATGATAAGGTGTGGAAGTTACGAGTTTAATGCCTAACTCTTTCATTCTATCCTTGAAATATTTGGATACAAAATTACTACCATTATCACTCTGTATAGTACGAGGCAGGCCAAACTTAGAAAAATAATTTAACAATCGTTAAACTACGGTCCTCGCGTTACAGCTTCTTACGGGTACCGCCTCGGGATTGCGAGTTAGTCTATCAATGATTGTTAACAGATATATATTCCCTCCCTTACTTCTAGGCAAAGGTCCAACCATATCGATAACTACATTCTCAAAAGTTTCGCCAACCGAAGGAATACTACACAACGGAGCTCTGGGGATTACTTGGTTTGGTTTCCCGGCAATTTGGCATTCATGAAAGCTTAAAACCTACCTCTTTACGTCACTCTTCATTTTAGGCCAAAAGTTCGCCCTACTAATGCACTTGAAAATTTTATTTACTCCTAAATGTCCTTGCTCATCATGTGCTAACTTCAAAACTAGCTCACGAAGCTTCCTAGGAACCATTCATTGTTCGGTGATTTCCCCTTTACCACCTGACTTAGGATGAACATAATGACACAAAACTTCGTTCTTTAAACAAAAAGTTTCATTACACCCATCTTCGAGATCACCATCCAGCTCACTTTCAAAAATTCGGGTTAGTGTCTCATCCTCTCTCTGAAACTTGACTAGCTCATCCTTATCCACAAGGTTAGTGCCTAATTCATCACTGTAACTTATACTAGATACCGGTATATTTACTATTTTACTCTCGACAGCTACACCTTCCCTTTGGCTATCACTGTCAACATCGATAGAGTCCGGTCTCTCAGCCACACTCATGCCAAGATCAACCTCGCCACCTCTATCACACACATTTGAATCCACGAACTCACTCACGCTCGAATCCACAAACTCACTCTCGTTCGAATCCACGAACTCACTCTCGTTCAAATCCACGAACAAATTATGACTGTAGTGCATGTCTGTATCTAATCCCGACTTTGTTACTACCATTTCAGGCACTGGAATATCCCTCACAACACGATTCACATTCTTGGATAAAGTTAAGTCATTACCAACAATAATGTCAATGCCATCAATGGGCAAACTGTCAACAACTGCAAGTTTCACTTTTCCTGACGCTACCTGACTTTCTAAACTCAACTTCAACAAAGGACAAAGAACACAAGTGTTAGGAAATCCACCTAACATGACTTTCTTCCATATTGATTTCTGCCCTGTTCGGCACACTCTCTCTCCTAATTAGTGAGACAGCAGCTCCTGTGTCTCGAAGCAAGACTACTTCCCTCGAAAATACTCCTCCAAGAGAGGAAACTACGCCATCCTACAGAAATTCACCAAAAAATTTCCTATTTCTCTCATCACATCATTCTTACTTGACGAAAGGTTAACTAGAGACGCTGGTTTTTTACTGTCCTTCCATTCTATTGCACAATTTCTCGCTAAATGCCCTTTCCCATTACAACAGAAACAAGTTAATTCTGAGCCACTAGATGCCACTTTACTCTTACAAACCTTAGACGTATGACCAGGTTTTCCGCATTTACAACAGGAATGGTCACTTTTACTAGAATTGCTATTACTAGAACTGAAACCTTTACTATTTTGTACTCTACCAGACGAAGGATCATTTCGTTTCTTACTAACACTCAAATTATTCTTCGGGAGAACCTACTCTTTCCATTAACTTCTCAAAACACATGAAATATTTCGTTACATCTTCCTCATCAAACTTTGGTACTAATTTCAGCACTGCACTCATACCTAACCTATCAGTTTCATTTTCGTTCTGGCCTGACTGACTGTTAAGAGTGCTTTGTCCTAACCGAGCGATTTCCAACTCATGCATACGTTCTTTCTCTCTTTCTTGTTGCTGCATTTCTCTCTCAGCTGCTCTTTCCTCTCTCTCAGCCGCTCTTTCATCTCTCTCATGCTTTTCTCTTTCTTTCCTTTCAACATACTCACGGAGATCATTCCCCTCTAGACCTAGGAGCTTACCTGACTCAATAAACTCTTTCACCATCTCACTCATTCTGGTTCTTTCTATATTCTCCCTGTTTCAAACTGTTATAGTGCTAAATATTCTAAGCAAGGTTGCCAAAATGTTACGAACTGTGAGAGGTCTGCTCCAAGTTCGATATTATGATTTAAAAAAAAGAATTCAACACCAACAGTTGAAACTGGGGATACGAATATAGAAAGAAACACTAACAGAACAAAGGTTTATTTACAAGCTTACTAACAAAGATAAATGCAGAATGGTATCTCCTATTTACATAAAAAAGGTAAAATCTTACACTCCATGAACTGGGGGAACAGTGACGTAATGTTAATACTTGCTGGCAAGTTTTCCGCTGTAGGAGATCTATGCTCGAAGCTGTGGCTTCACAAAAGGAGAACTGTAGTTGTAGATGTCTTCTTGGGTCCGAATTGCAGAAAATAA
>NC_087205.1:11992203-11995272 GCF_015104395.2 Macrobrachium nipponense | reverse complement strand
AAACGAAATTATCCTTCGTCTTGGTACGAGTACATGAACAGTAAAGGCTTCAGTTCTAGTAATAGCAATGCGAGTAAAAGTGACTATTCCTGTTATACATGCGGAAAACCTGGTCATACATCTAAGGTTTGTAAGAGTAAAGTGGCATCTAGTGGCTCAGAATTAACTTGTTTCCGATGTACTGGGAAAGGGCATTTAGCGAGAAATTGTGCAATAGAAAGGAAGGACGGTAAGAAACCAGTGTCTCTAGTTAACCTTTCGTCAAGTAGGAATGATGTGATGAGAGAAACTAGGAAATTTTTTGGTGAATTTCTGTCAGAAGGCATAGTTTCCTCTCTTGGAGGAGTATTTTCGAGGGAAGTAGTCTTGCTTCAAGACACAGGAGCTGCTGTCTCACTGATTAGGAGAGAGAGTGTGCCGAACAGGGCAGACATCAATTTGGAAGAAAAAGTCATGTTATGTGGATTTCCTAACACTTGTGTTCTTTGTCCTTCATTGAAGTTGAGTTTAGAAAGTCAGGTAGCGTCAGGAGAAGTAAAACTTGCAGTTGTTGACAGTTTGCCCATTGATGGCGTTGACATTATTGTCGGTAATGACTTAACTTTATCCAAGAATGTGAATCCTGTTGTGAGGGATATTCCAGTGCCTGAAATGGTAGTAACTAGGTCGGGATTAGATACAGACATGCACTACAGTCAAAATTATTTCGTGGATTCGAACGAGAGTGAGTTTGTGGACTCGAACGAGAGTGAGTTTGTGGATTCGAACGTGAGTGAGTTCGTGGATTCGAACGAGTATGATAGAGGTGGCGAGGTTGATCTTAGCATGAGTGTGGCCGAGAGACCGGACTCTATCGATGTTGCCAAACGGAAGTGTAGCTGTCGAGAGTAACATAGTAAATGTACCGGTATCTAGTACAAGTTACGGTGATGAATTAGGCACTAACCTTGTGGATAATAATGAGCTAGTCAAGTTTCAGAGAGAGGATGAGACACAAACCCGAATTTTTTAAAGTGAGCTGGAAGGTGATCTCGATGATGTGTGTAATGAAACTTTTTGTTTAAAGGACGAAGTTTTGTGTCATTATGTTCGTCCTAAGTCAGGTAGTAAAGGGGAAATCACCGAACAATTAGCGGTTCCTAGGAAGCTTCGTGAGCTAGTTTTGAAGTTAGCACATGATGAGCAAGGACATTTAGGAGTAAATAAAACTTTCAAGTGTATTAGTAGGGCGTACTTTTGGCCTAAAATGAAGAGTGAACTAAAGAGGTATGTTTTAAGCTGTCATGAATGCCAAATTGCCGGGAAACCGAATCAAGTAATCCCCAGAGCTCCGTTTTGTAGTATTCCTTCAGTTGGCAAACCTTTTGAGAATGTAGTTATCAATATGGTTGGACCTTTGCCTAGAAGTAAAGGAGGGAATATATATCTGTTAACAATCATTGATAGACTAACTCGCTATCCTGAGGCAGTCCCCGTAAGAAGCTGTAACGCGAGGACCGTAGTTAAACGATTGTTAAATTATTTTTCTAAGTTTGGCCTGCCTCGTACTATACAGAGTGATAATGGTAGTAATTTTGTATCCAAATATTTCAAGGATAGAATGAAAGAGTTAGGTATTAAACTCGTAACTTCCACACCTTATCATCCCGAATCACAAGGCATTGTGGAGAGATTTCATCAATCATTAAAGAGTTCTTTACGGAAATTGTGTAAGAACTTTGAACACGACTGGGAAGAAAAGTTACCATTTGTTCTGTTAGCTTTAAGGTTGGCACCGAACGACACTACAGGATTTAGTCCTTTTGAGCTTGTTTTCGGTCACACCGCTAAAGGTCCTTTGGAAATGTTAAAATGTAACTTAATGAATAAAGAAGGTAGTGAGGACTACATCACTAATCTACAGAATTATTAAAACAGTTTAAGAGATGCTTGGCAACTAGCAAAGGAGAATGAGAGGGGAAGTCAAGGGGAAACTAAAGGGAAACATGATCGTAGAGCAAAAGAGAGGAGTTTGTTTGTAAGAGATAAAGTTTAATACTAGTCCAGAAGGAAGGTTCCGCTTTACCTTATAAGTTCGAAGGTCCTTTTTCAGTGTTAGAGGAGAGGGGAAATATACATTATAAAATTAATATGGGTAAGAATCAATGAATGTAAACTTTTGCTTCAATAATTATTAAAGAACGCCCCAGTACCTGGGCCACCGCCAGTGTTCTATGTGACCAGTAAATTAGTTTTGAGAAAACGCAAGAGGGGTTTTAGCCTTTCAAAGTTTTAATCAGACTTCAGAAAACAGAAAAAGTAAGAGAAAAGGATGATGTGATAGCTAATAGCCTCTCTAGAGTTTTCAGAATGAGTAGCCTAATGAGCGTTTTCTATTTTGGCACGAGTGGTTGAGTGAATGGAGAAGTATTAAAGCTTTATGCAGAATTGTTCCCCTGATGTTTAATTCATGTTTCTCCTTAGAAAAAAATAAAATCAGTTGTTTTCATTTGTTTCTCTTTTTTGGGGGGCGCCTGTCATGGTAACTGCTTTATTGCAAAGAAAGATTAAGGAAAGGAAAACGCATCTTCGATAAGTTCTGCAGCACGGAGGCTTTCGCACGTGTGTTGGAGGTGCCTGTTCTCATGATGGTTCTAGAATCGGCAGGAGTGTTGTGGAACTTGAGAGGCGCCGACGTGACATGAGGAACGCTGCGATTTCTGATGTAATAGTTCGTCGAGATTCGTCTAAGGAGTTCCGGTAATCTCGGGAGTCTGTGACGTTCGCTGGTAAGCCCCGCCCCCAGAATGCCTTATAAATACGACTGACAAAGTAGGAGGGAGCAGATCATCAGTAAGAGTCACAGATCAGATTATCAGTGAGAGCCCAACAGCAGAGATCAGAGATCATCAGAGAGATATAAGAGAAGAAGGAACAGACGAAGGATCAGAGATGAAAAGGCGCTCGAGAGTTGGTTGAATTCTGGTCCAGTCATCCCGTCAATGAGAACAAAAGCAGTATTTTCGACGTTGAGCAAGCCTTGAGAGAAGAAACTTTCTACAAGAGGTTTCGAGGAGTCCCTGCCCTTCA
>NC_087205.1:11977203-11984703 GCF_015104395.2 Macrobrachium nipponense | reverse complement strand
CACTGTAGAACTTGTAGACTCTCGTGATCACCACGGACAAAATGACAGCAACCTTTCTGCACGGCTGATGGACGTCTTGCTAGCGTCGAACGGAACGACTTTTTATGGTGTGTTAGTATGTCAGTCAAGTCATTGGTCAATCCAAGAAAATTAACCCCAGACATACTACTTCTATCAAACAATGATCTCAAAAAGTCAGAAATACTAATTGAACGTCTCCCAACTAACTCCACTTAATATGACCACCAAATCATAAGTCATTATCATAACTCTCAAAGAAAAAAAAAAATATCAAGTTCTCTAACTCAACCCAAAACTCACAGCAACTCCACTGACTTCAGCACCCACATTTCAAACTCGAATTCTCTAATAAGTAAAAAAAATCAAAAATCGTAATGAGCTCAAGAAAAAAAAAAATCACGTAACAAGCCCAGACCCAAAAAATGTTCTCTCAAGCTCTGACACCTGAACAACCCACAAAATCTGTAAAAATCTCCAATACTTAACAGAAAAAACCCTTTACTGCTCATTATCATTAAGTACAATGAGACTTAATGTCAACATTTACCCGTAAATAACTCCCGATAAATAACAACTCCCGATAAATTACATCTCCCGATAAATTACATCTCCTGTCCAAAAAGCAATGCTATTTAAGCTCAATCCCCAATTACATCTCTCATAGGAAAAGGAAGAAAAAAAATTAAAAAAAGATAATCACAAGTAGATTTCCCCCCATTACAAAATACATCATATATGCATAACATACATAGCCCCACATTTTTCCTAAGAAATGCCCCATGAATAGCTACCAACTCTCACACATGCGCTTTCGTGAAATGCTATTGACAACATTTCCAGATATTGCGAAAACTCTGAGCAATCACCACCAGAGGAAAAGAGTTAGCACACAGCGCTTGTCAGCAGAAAAATCCACCTGCGGACGTGTGCTCAAACAGCAGCACAAAAAATGTCTAGTCAGACACACAAGTTTGGAAACTCATGATTCTCAAAAAAACTGGTCTAACTGACACGAAGTAAGCACATTTCACAAAATTAACTCCAGGAAATGACTAATGTGTTCAAAAATTTTGTCTCGAAGACTTATTCTCTCAACATGACACTGCCAATTATATCCAAAAATAACACACCTTGTGAACATAAAAAATGAACACATCTCTATAGGACCACAATGCAGTAATGCCACTTGCCATCCAAATAGTCATGAAACCAAAAAGAAGAACCACAGAATCTTCTCTTAGCTCAAAAAAAAGAAAAAAAAAAAACTCCATAACCACAATAAAAGGGTCACCCGCCCAAGATTAATTCCACCTCCATACATAAATATGTGACACCATATTAATAATAAGAGCACTCCGGTGAAAAAAAATATTTCTTCCATTTGGTTAATAACCAACCCCCATATTATTCACTCTTATTTCTCCAATAGCCACATGTTAACCCTCTTACGCCGATTGGACGTATTAAACATCGAGTCAAAATGTCTCCCGTATGCCGATTGGACGTATCATACGTCGGCTCAAAAAAGTTTTTTTAAAAATTCGCGGAAAAATACTTATAGGCCTACCAGCCAAAAACTTTTGAATCACGCGCCTTGGGGGATGCTGGGAGTTCACGGATCAAGGCGTTGTTTTGTTTACAATCGCTACGCAGGCGCGCAAGCACGAATTTCTTTCTTATCGCACTAAAAAGTATCAGTGACACATCTCAAAAAATTATTTCGTCACTTTGACATAATTTTTTGCACCATTTTAAATTATCCTTTACATGAGGTATTATATATAAAATGTGCGCAATTTCATGTAAAATACAACAAAAATACTCATGATTGTAGCTTTTATCAGTTTTGAAATATTTTTCATATAAATAACGATAAGTGCAAAAATTTCAACCTTTGGTCAACTTTGGCTCTCCGAATGGTCGAAACGCCATTGTAAGCTAAAATTCTTATATTATAGTAATCTTCCTCATTTGCCTTCAGTTTGCAAACAAATTGGACGTCTGTATCACAATATTTCGATTTATGGTGAATTTATGAAAAAACTTTTTCCTTACGTTCGTGCGATAACTCTTCCGATAAATTTTTTCGTGCAATTGTCCTAATGTTTGCACCCTTTTTAAACTTTGCCGTTACATAAAAGTTTTATATATGGAAATGTGCGCAATTTCATGCAAAATACAACTAAAAACAACCATGTAGCTTTTATCAGTTTCGAAATATTTTCATATAAATAACGTTAAATGCAAACATTTCAACTTTTGGTCAACTTTGACTCTACCGAAATGGTCGAAAAACGCAATTGTAAGCTAAAACTCTTATATTCTAGTAATATTCAATCATTTACCTTCATTCTGCAACGACTTGGAAGTCTCTAGCACAATATTTCGATTTATGGTGAATTTATGAAAAAAAAAAAACACATTTTCGTTACGTCCGCGCGGTAACTCTTCCGAAAAATCAGAATTTTTTTTTTGCGATTATCGAAATGTTTGCACCATTTAAATTAGCTGTTACATAAAGTTTTATATATGAAAATGTGCGCAATTTCATGTAGAATACAACTAAAAATGATTGAAGGTTGTAGCTTTCTCTTTTTTCGAAATATTTGCATATAAATCACGATAAATAGAAAAAAAAATCACGTTCTGTCAAATTTGACTCTACCGAAATAGTTGAAAAACGCAATTGTAAGCTAAAACTCTTACGGCCTAGTAATATTCCGTCATTTTTCTTCATTTTGAAACAGATTTGAAGTCTCTAGATCAATATTTGTGATTTAGTGTGAATTTTTAAAAATATATTTACCTCACTCCGCGCGCCGATTTGCGGCCGCAAGTCTCCGAAATACGTACATCGCATTATCCTAATATTTGCTCCTTTTCATATTAGCCGTTTTATAGAGTTTCATATATCAAAATGTGCGCAAATTCATTAAAAATACAATAAAAAATAAAGTTGTAGCTTTTTCCATCTCCGAAATATGTGCATATAAAAAAAATATATATATAAAAATTTCGACATTCGGTCAAATTTAACTCGTCCGAAATGGTCGAAATCTGCAATTCTAATCTAAAACTCTTACAGTATCGTAATATTAAATCATTTGTCTTAATTTTGAAACAATTTGAAGTCTCTAGAACAATATTAGAATATGTGAATTTTTTGAAAATAACATTTTTTTACGTCTGCGCGTTACGAATTCGTACATCATTTTGTGATAATATTTTCCCGGTGTTGCTTTTATTGTTTTACTATGTATTATATATCAAAATGATTGCAATTTAGTGTAAATACAACGAAAAAAAAGAAACTCGTTAGCTTTGACCTTTTTTTTGGTCACAGCGTGATTTGAATACAATTATCTTAAAAAAAAATTTTTCGCTACATATCTCGCATTATTTACATATGATAATGATATTATTTTTCATTTCTGATGATTGCATACTAAACTTCAGGCAATGACAAAAACATGAGCCAAAAATGAGCTCTTAATCTTTAAAACTAAGCGCGCTGTGATTTTTTGAAAAAATTATTTTTTCCGCTTCCGCGCTCACTCCAAACCGGCGCCGGCATACAGGAGAGGTTTTGATTTTTACGGCTTCGGCGTAAGAGGGTTAATAAAGAAAAACACCACTCCAGGAATAAATAATAGTCACCTCTATTTCAGCAAATAAAAAATATTTACCTCTATTTCCCCAATACTCCATGTGGAATAAAACAAGGCTAAAAAAAATATATTCTCCAAAAATGAATATAAAAAATGAAATCCTATCTCCAAAAAAAAATGTGCACTCAAGGCATTTAACTCACACACTCATAAACATATTGCCCCTATATATTCTTCTCAAAAAGTGTCTCCATTTGCAACAAGATGGCTGCAAAATAATTGAACTAAACATAGCTCATATCACCATTGGCAAATATCAAATAGCCATACCTCCAATTATAACTCCAAATTATAACTCCAAATAATATATCTCCAATTCTCCATGGAATAACTCAATGTTATAGTCAAAAACTATAAATTCTCTCCTTAGCAAAAAGGGCAAAAACTCGGCAAATAAAACTGTCTAAGAAATTCTAGAAAAAATCACCAATGTGCCACAACTCATAATAAAACTCCAAATTCAGTGTCTTAGCCAAGACTTCTCCATATGCACTATGACATAGGCCACTAGAAAACTTAACCAGTTTCCTATCTCTCACAAAGTTGTCACAAATACAACAAAAGGTATTGTGCAAAAAAAAAAAACTCACAATTTCTGGACACAAATATCCTGAGAAAAAAAATGTATGCCATTACGTATGCATTCAAACCCCATACAAAAATTCCTCCATATATTTCTCTCACAGCATCAATAGCTGAAACACAAACACGTTCCCGAACAATGACTCTAAGTCACAAACTGAGATATTAAAAAATATTCACACCAACTGGAGAGGAAAAATAAACTCAAATTCACCCATGATAAAAAAAACTTGTGTCAGCGATGGCTAACTTCCAAAAAAGGAGAAAAGAAAAATTAACGGGCATTCTTACTATCTCCCGTGACTCACGTATGTCAAGCAATTATCTGCTGAACTCATAAAAAAAGAAAAAAAAACATAACTAAAATGTTGTTAGTTCCACCCAAATTCAAAAAAGATTTCACCACCCTTGATAGCATCACAACACCCACGTATTAGTATAAAAAAAATCAGTATCAGAAATATCATTATCAGGAAAATCACCAAAAATGCTATCAAAATCACCAGTTTCAGTAAAAAAAAAAAAAGAAAAAAAAAAACATCACCAATGTTAATGCTTGTCCATTCACCAAAATTTCAGCACAAAATTCACCAAGAGTTCAGTAAGATTCAACCAGATTCATCAAGATTCAGCAAAACTCATCGCTCATGAATTACTGAAATATTCTCCAAGTTACAAAAACTCAACAATAATTAACACAAGATTTCTCCCATAATTCATTGTAAAATAATCTCCATGAAATATCTCAAATCTCTCGTAACACAAGTCTCCCGTAATGATAATTATACTTAAGTAACCCTCCCGTGAATTATCTCATAAAATAATACTAATTATTAATAGTAATAATAATAACAATAATTCTCCACAGTAATAATTCTCTTGCAAAGATCTCAAGTAAGGGTGCAATTCAAATAGCATACACCAGTAATGCTGAACCCCATGATATACCACCAATGCCACACCCACACAATCAACACCACTTGACAACAACAATCGGGCATCACCATTCACCACCACTCAGCACCACTTTTAAAGTAATTTCTCCAACACAATAAAAAAAAATAATAATAATCTCTGTGTCCCCATTATATTTGTGTCTTCCAAAGAATAAGGAAAACATACACCCATACAATGCATTTCAATTCCCGTTTCTCTTCATTCACGAGAAAGAAAATATCTTTTCTGAAAAAAGAATCTACGGGCATTTCACGTCATCAACTAATCAATCAGCTGATATCCTGGCATTCATTGTCAAGGCCAGACTCGTCTTCCAACACCCCGACAAAGAAAAGAAAAAAAAAAGGGAAGGAGGAGTTCACCCACACTGAGAAAAAAAATGTTTCTCCCCCCACTGAGCATTGAAACACTTCCCAGTGAAGCGATAGAACACCCCCGAGGCAGACCAGTACCCACCTCCCCTTGAACAGTGTCTGAGGACCCCCAAGGTATATACCAGTAGTAGTACCCTTGCAATACCCCCTGAGGCAGGCCAGTAGTCCCCTTGCAATATCCCCTTAGGCAGGCAGTACCCGCCATGCAATGCCTCCCTGCGCCGGTTAGCAGAAATGTGCTGAGCCCGCAAGAAAATGGTGGGCGCTTTGTCTCCAAGCGAAAATCCAAGCACAGTTCGCATGCATGAAAAACATCTTTATACACCCTTATGTTAAACAAAGACGAATGTGTCTATTCTAAACACGCTCCAATAAAGAAAATACGTCACTTTCTGCTATTATGGGGAAAGAAAAAAAAATTTGACCTCTTAAACCTCTTAAAATCAATGTTTTTTTAACACTCACCACTCCATAATTATAACAAAAAAAACTCGGAATTCGGGCAAGACACGGCAGTAACACGAACGGGAATCTCGGGATGCACTCGATATCACACACAAAAGTCACACTGAGTGCTGCATCTGCTTCTAGGCAGACTGCCTGGGCCAAATGCTGAGTCTAAAAAAATCCTTCCCCTCCCTTACCAGACAGATATTTCTCATTTTCTCTCCCTTAGTAACTGAAAACTAACAATTTAACACTTTTCTACAATCCCACAAAGGCTTTGTCGTTCGAAACTATCACTAAGGCCATAAACCCCCTTTATTTTTTTTTTAACTGGTCCACCTATCGCTTCATTAGCGTACCTAGGCATAAAAAAAAAACCTTTTATTCCGCGAAGGTCACGTAGGAAATATTAAAAGCTTCGCGTGTGAAGTATGAGTTCTCCACATGTTTGTTTACCATTTAGAATTCTGTGTGTAATAGTAAGTTTCATTAGTGAGTACCACTCGCCTATGTTTAGACGGAATGTTTCATTCGTATTGTTTGGAAAGGAAGTCTGTATCTTAACTATGACATTCAGATGATTTACAACATTACGCTAGGCGTTCATGAAAGACTTACAGATTACACACACGTGCACATACATACATACATACATACATACATACATACATATAATTATGTATATTATATATATATATATATATATATATATATATATATATTATATATGTATGTGTGTGTATGTATATATATATATATATATATATATATATATATATATATATATATATATATATATATATTTGAATATATTTACATTGATTTAAAACACACATTTACATGCATACATACATACATACATACATATACATACATACATATATATGTATGTAAATGTCTGTGTCTGTATGTGTGTATGTGTGTAATCTATAAGTCTTTCATGAACAGAAAAGTTGTAAATCAATGTCCAAAACCCATTGCTATTGGTCTTTCTATGACTACTACCATAACTATGTATCCAAAATCCTAATAAACGGATTCAAAGTAAATTGAAAATCTACCCGTATTGGAATATTTAGAATTTATTCCTATCTCTCTCCCCCACCTTCATTTTCGCTGGTAATGATAATCATACATTCATTGTTAATATCCGCTTTATCATTCCTTCTTGTTCTTTTTATTTTTTTCCAAAGAAGGGTTTTCTTTATATTAAACGTTTTACAACACGATGGTATCTTTCTAAAGAGCTTTAGGAAACTGAAGATTCGAAATATTTTGCACAGTGTACTCTCAGATAATGAATATTATATATACAGTATATGTACAAAACACGTAACCTTTATCAAACATTTTGTTTTTATTCTGATTCTCCAGTAGCAATACCTTACGAAAAACAGAAGTATACGTCTATGAATAGGCACTGAAAACATAACCTAGTTTTATTCAGCGGG
>NC_087205.1:11959703-11972203 GCF_015104395.2 Macrobrachium nipponense | reverse complement strand
CTCACTATTTCAAATTTTTTAAGCAAAGAATGAAGTACAAAACAGTTAATATTGAATACAGTAGAGATAACTTGTCTTATTAGTAATCGCTCAGTTCCTAATAGTTCGTCATTCATTGCTGTATACGTAACCAGCAACATAATGCTAAAAACACACAATACGTTGCCGATGGTAATAAAGAGAAGGATCCTAATTATTACAAAAAGAAATAGAAACAGTAGCCTTTCAGAATCAAAACAAGCAAACTCGGTTACTGTGTCACCTAGTCAAGCGGTCAAGGTTAGTTAAATCTGCCGAGTTTTCAAAGCAAAGCAAATTCCACGCAATAAGCGACTCTAGCAGAGTGGGGAAAAGCGATGTTGGTTCATACCAATATCTTTTGAATTAAAAAGGATTTTTCCTATGAAACACACGACCGTATAAGTAATCAGAGCAGGTTTTCGTTTTAATTTAATACATTAGTTATAATAAATTTAAATACTGGTGGATTAAGCCCAACTGTACGCGCCGTAAAAATTAGAATATCTTATTTATTCCTTTAGTACAATTAATTACCAGTATTTACGGACTCACCGTCTGTTGTTCGAACTTCCCTAATGAGAAGTCCGGATAAGCGAGCGCTTACAGATACCTCTATAGTTATAAAAAACATTGATCTGTATGTAGTGTAATTGTAAGATCCATCTAGGGGTATACAAAATATTATCTTACATCCTGCAAAATAAGGCGTGTTTATCAAAGGAAAATCCTATAAACCTTCAAACATAGTAAAATCCGTTTGAACAAAATGAGACAGTTAATCAAATAAATAACTTATATAAAGGAACTATACATTTGTCTCATAAATCGTAACATTGTTCAAATGACCCAACAGAATTCTCCCACAACCGCAGTCGTACTTTGCACGCAAAATCTCGAGAAGCATGCACCCCTCGAATGTCTTAGTGCGTGTAAAAAGACTTTGCTGGGAAATGAAATTTTTAATCCTTCCCGACACTCTGAAATATAACGATTTCCGCGAACAAAGCCCTAAAAGATACATATCGTGGATACGGAAGTTTATAAATATCGCATTTTTTATTGTTGCTAATTTTTAATTCAACACCCAACCAGTCGTGGATGAATCTCTCTGATAATCTATCTAAAGTAATATCCGTAAAGTCATTCAAGCAGAGGGTGATTCAGCAGAATTCTTTTTATTTTTTCTTTTAACCTGAATACCGGAGGAAGTTTCTCACTAGCGAGTGATCTCTGGGAAAAACGGATGTAATTTAACACAAAATACGGTCTAAGGACAAAACATCAAAGCTATTTACGTACCTTCGTATAGATTCTCAATGAAATTTTAAAATAGAGATAAATGACGAAGTTGAAAAATGTTAGTAATAGGAGCCATTAGTAAATCAAATAAGCCCATATAATTTTTCCCTCAAACGTCATGCCATAAAAGATCGGACTTGGCGTATCTGCGCAGATTACTGTCGCTTAAACAAGGAAACGACTTCCGATAGTTTTCCAGTGCGATGTACCGACGACATCTTATCTCTGTTAGGTTAGAATAAATTTTTTTTTTTTTTTTTTTTTTCACCAACTTGGACTTACTTTAAATGCTTTTACCAGATACCATTACCTAAGTGATTGTACCTCATACACTGTTTTCAGCACACCCAGGGGACATTATCAATTTTTACGTATGCCTCCGGCTTACGTTGCACCCCAATTACAATATAGTGTTTGGAGACTTTTAGATACCCTACATGCCTATATGGATGATCTTGTAATCTTTTCTAATACCTTAGAAGTACATTCACATAAAGTAGAGCTAGTGCTACAGAGACAAAGACAATAATCTCAGAGTAAAATATCTAAATGAGAGTTTTTTAAAACCGAACATGTTTATCTAGGTTTTATGTGTCTGGTCAAGGTCTTAAAAGTAGTCCATGGTAAGGTGCGGCTATTCATAACTTTCCTGGTACTTATTAACGTAAAAGGGGGATACAGCACTTTTCGCGCTTTAGTGGGTATTACAATCGTATGTAAATATGTAACTCTTCAATCATGACAGCTCCTTTAACAGATCTTACGAAGAAGAACGTAGATTTATTATGGTCTGAAAAGCATCAACAGGCGTTCAATATCTTAAAAGCGGAAAATGCAGCTTACCTAACTTAAAAAAATCCCTGACTTAAATAAGGAAATTTTTTTTTTTTTATTGCAACAGACGCCTCAGACCAAGGGGTAAGAGGGTATTACTTCAGTAATATGATAAACAGTTCTTCCCTATAGCTTTTTATTCACGTAAACTAAAGCCCTCTGAAAGTAAATATACAGTAATAGGCAAGGAAGGGCTAGGTATCTTTAACTCACTAGTATATTTTAAGTTCATAATCTAGGCTTATCCTGATAAAGTCCTTACTGAACATGAGTCCTTTACCGAGTTTTTTCAAAGGCTTTAATCACAGTCCAAAAGGAACTCGGTGACAAATGATCATTCAGGTCTTTGGAGCCAAGATAAGATATCTACCTGGGAAAGCAAAATATCATAGCTGACGCATTATCCCGCAATCCCGCACCATACAGCAAAGAACCATTAATTGGACTACAAAAGATTATAGAAAGCATCCGTGCCTATTGTTAAAACCGTATCTAAACAAGAAAATTCCTTAACCCAAGAGATCGCGAGCATTGAATATCTGGGTCGGAGCGCAGAACTGTTACAAACTGAACAAAGCAAGCGTCAACAGACATAACCCAAACAATAACACTTCGAAACGGAAACAGGGTCAGCGCTAAGCAAAACAATACACACTTCGAGCAGAAACCCTAAAGCAAAAGTATATTTAAAGTATGTGTATCAGAAATAATGTAATCAAATGTAATATTATATGTAGGTCTGTGACGAGGTAAACCCGAAGAACACAGCAGATGACTAACGACCAGGTAGTTAGTAATAATCTCTTTCATACCAATCGTCATAAACTGGTTGCATTCCGTCATCCAGGGTTCCCTACTAGTTACAGAAAGCCAAATCACTATTTTACTGGCCTACAATGCTTACAGATATAAAAAGCACATAACTGATTGTAACACGTGTCATGAAAACAAGGGACACACTAAGACACCTGTCAGTTTTAGGGGCCTATCCTGTGCAAATCAATCCTTGAAAGAATATACTTAGAATTATTAACAGAGTTACGAGTCTGACAGAGGGAATAAACATTTCTTAGTGTTAATAGTTCCTTGACACGTTATATAGAATTAATAGCACTAAAAACAAACACCGAAATAAATTGAGTGCGTTAGGAATATTTATGAGTGCTAAATCAGTAAATATGGAATTCAACACATAATATCTGTGACTCGGGTGGTGTAAATCAATAATAATCTCCTTAAACTCGTGTGTGAATTCCTTTCCATTAAGAAAACCAATAATATATTTTATCACCCAGAGTCAATCGGTTTTGGTAGATAACGGATATTTTAAATAGGAAGTGTCAATGTCTTACGAGTTTACAACTCGTGATGTTGGATCCGGACTGGATTATAGCGGTTCTCGCGGTTTTAAATACCTTTATCATTTATATCTTGTATCTATAGAATTGATGCCGCAAGTAGCCTTATACGGTACGCCGGGGGCTAGAAATCCAACCACCCCCTTTTCCAGCCGTCCCACATAGAACAACTTTTCCAACCATTAATTTCAAGCCAAACCATTAATTTATCAAAGAAAAAATATATAAAAAAATAAATAAAATAAATAAAAATAAAAAAATAAAAAAAAAGATAAATAAAATTTGGATACAAGTGGGACTCAATAGAAATACACTCCAGTAAGAAGTCGAAGGGTTACAAATTATAATAAAAAAGGAATCACGATTAAAATCAATAAGCAAAACGTAACCATAGACTAACTTAAAATATCCAAATATATATGCGTAAAGATTTGAACTCTAACTTAACGCTTTAGTAATGACAAATAAGCTAAAAGTTCAAAACACATATCCAAAATTCGACTGCACAGATTGTCCTGTCCCGGTGATTTATATTCGTAGCAATTCCAAAAAAAAATTGAAAAAAAAATTAAATAAATAAATAATAAGAAATAAACCTAAGAAATAAATAAATAAATAAAATGAAAATAAAAGAGAATTTTAAAGTCAGGAAGTCTAGAAGTGAAAATGCTTATCTATGGAATTAATCCCTATACTGGAATCCTTATACAGGGACTAATAAGAATATATATAGAATTGTATGGAAACCTTTGTTTTTTCATATAGTTTGAATAAGGAATATTTATTTAACATAATGCCAACATGAAACTAATATTGTTCAACTAAGTTTTTGGTACTGTTGTTTTTTTTTTCAGACATTGACTTCTCATGCGGGTAGGAAAATTTAAAACACCAAAATAAAATTCATTTGAAAATACTAAAGTCCGTAAATCCTCCTTACAGCAAGGTAACGTAACTCTTAGCTGGGCTGAGAGCAATCTACCTGCCAAGTGACGACGTCATCAATTGCCCAGGGTATCAGCATTTGTTTCCTTTTCAACCTCAATACTCTGGACTTACACAGGCTTCATCTCAGCGATTGCAAAGCAAGATTGACTGGAGAAAGGAATGCCTAGCCCGAACTTTCTCGATGGGCAAAGGCAAGACGTTAGGTACAAGTGTCCTAATCGGTGTGGCGCAATTGCAATCTTGCAACTCATTTTAAAATTAATAAACAAACAAAATAAGGTAAATAGAATTTCTATAATCAGCCCAAAATGAATTAATTTTTTCCTGAACCGCATAGACATTTGGAAGTATCACGATATGTAACTATGAAATTTACTTTTACTTGTAACATTAGCCTATTACAATTCAAGTAAAACATTCAATGGGGTAAAATGTCCACATTTTCCTTGGAGGAAAACCCAAATTGTTTTTATTTAGAAATTAGTCATTACATAGTGGGTTTTTTTCGTTGCAATCTACCTTCCTATAATTAAAGTTTTTAAATTTTTTAAAAACGTTAAACCTCAGAGGATGCGCACGAGAAAAAGTTGAATATGAAACTTTTGTTAGGGCACATAGCATAGAATCAATGATTTAAATTATTATCTTTGACTCTTATGACTGCCTGGCAATCTTACAATAAAAGCTACCATTTTCCACTTCTTTGGTCTAGTAACTTAACCTACCAGTAATATCGCAATTTTCTTTTGAAAGATTCGTATTGATTATCTATTTATTCTTTTTTATAATTATGGATATTTTTTTACGAGTCATCATAGACCTGGATAGGTTTCACTCATCGGTTAATGTGCCATGATAAAAAAAGTTTGTACAGCGGACTCTTTTGAATTCCGAAATGATAGCGCAATTCATGTGGGTTAAGTTCTGGTCTTAAATTGGCTCTCTCCCCTCCCCATGTATTTGGGATGTCGTCTGAATGTTACTTTTGCCCTTGTGACCAAGTATAATTTCACTTGCAGGCTGGATTAATGGAAACCTGGTTACAGTATCCTGCAGTGACGAGAAGTTTTCACGAATCGCAACTTCAAAAAATCGTTCGTCGCAGCGGAACGACTACAGTCAAGTAACAACCGCCTACAATGTGAAAGGAATTTCATGGACTTCTTCGACCGACACCGTATCTCGTCATTAATCTCGTTTTTAATTGCGGGAAATAGCTCCGGCCTACTGTCCGAGGAATACGACTACAAAAAAGGGACATACTTCCGAAATTACCGAACCCGAAGGAGATTCCAACTCTACTATTTGCTAGAGAAGGTACGTCGTTGGCAGGGGATGTTTTTTTTTATTCATCGCAGCAACCGTAATCGTGTAGCTTAGGATGCAGAGAATAAGTAGCAATACTTCCCACGAGCGCCACAAAAATAGAACGTTGGTACCCGCCCGCCCAGAGGCAAATTTTCCCCTTGTTTTAACCATTGAAAAAGGCCGTTTTTCAGTGGCTATAGGTGGTTGTCTGGTAACGTGTGTACAAATGGACGGACGAAAAGTGTTTCGAAAGCTAGTTAAATGTGAACGTCAGTATTAACCTCGGTCATGTATCCCTATTATGATATAAATGATCATCAAATAACAGTAATCGAAATATCATTTTTTGAGTGTACGCACTAGCCTAGGAATCTTAATTATTAAACCTGAATCATAAATAACGGAATCGAAATTAATATCTTTGCGTGTACGCAATCAGGAAATCTATTAAAGTGCAACCTAAGTTAATTCAATCAATAATTATAATGAATCCACATACATATGTAGTAAAACATTCAGGTAGGCCTATAATCAATCTGGTTACCTTTTTAATACTTACCAATAATCTGCAGTTATATATGAGTTTAGCTAAGTTTATTAGTAGTATTGATAATGAATCAGATATAAACACTTTAGCATAAAAATCAAACGAATCAATCCAGCATAATAACAAAAATTAATAACTTTAATCAAGCATATTTATGACACAAAATTTTTGATCAGTTAAAATATGATTTTTTTATCATGTTAAATATTCATTCTATGCAATTATCAGAAGTACATTAAGTATATTTCTGGTTAACAAATAAGTATTCCTTAAAGAGCATGAAGTGAAAAACCTGTTATCATTATTAATATGCAATGTGATCACTATTATTTACCAATAAATCATTGTTGGTTTTATAATTTTATTACTTTGAATCAATTCATGCTACAAACCATGAATTTTTATTGTTTACTTATATATTACATAGATTCACAAATAGTGTCTGTATCACACTCCTATAAGTCAAAATGCAACCCAAAGTCAAGTTTGAGTAATACTTCAGTAGTTGGTTTTGGGGAGGGGGTAAGCTGGACCGAGCTAATGTAACGGTTGTTTACATAATAAAAATAAAAAAATGGAATGTTAGTCCACTAATATATAAAAGTCTAAAACTAAAGAGGTCAACCAGAATTGCTTGCAGGAATGTGATCTGAGGATCAGACCTAGAGACGCTAAAGATGACCGTATACAATAAGAATGTATGCTAAGGCTAAATAACATGGCCGTCACCTGTAGTCATTCAATTGTTTTATAAACAAGTTTAGCCAAGCTCCCCTGCTTGAAGACAAACTCACCCCGACCTATTATTCAAACGGCCTAACGTGATCTGTAGCGATGGTCTCCATTTGATTGTGTGTTTTCGTATGAAAACTATGTCCCATCTGATAGTATGTTGCATATGTTCGAAACTACTGTCTGTTCCTTCATAACTTGTAACCAGAAGATGGGTAGACAGGAGAACAGAGTTAGCTATCGTCATTAGAAGACCCTGTACCATCTTTACCTAAGCTTTATCATGTAAAGGAGGAATAGGATTAGCCCTATCATCATTGGCAGAAGCGATCAAGCTATTCGTCATAGAAGACTTGTACGATCATAACCTGATCTTCATCATGGTAAAAACTTCAGGAAGAATTATACTTTTTTATTTTTTTTACACCTTGTGTTTTCTACAAGAAACCCGCACCGAACCAATGAGTTTAACACATCGTCCGGAAAGATCAATACCGAATTATTCCGTAAAGTGATCTACAAAACCCCAGACCAACTCCATTGAAGATGGAAGCGCAATACAACCGACTTAGCGTAAGTTTATCGATAAGTCCTAACATTAACCAATCATAGGGCCGCCTTGTCATTACAAGGCACAAGCCCAATTAAACATACACTTGGAATTGCTGAATAAACTAGAGGAATGCGGAATTGGACTTTGATGATAACCTTAGCTAGAACAAAATCCTTGGATTAACAATGTCCACAAAAGCCTGTTAAGAATATTAATCCTTAACCCTCCGAGTTTGGGTAGAAACCTAGGAAAATTGGTCACATCCTTCGCCCTAAACTCACCGGATTAGAAAATAAAGTTAAGAGGAACCAAGAATATGGCAAAAGTTCATGCAACTAATGCTAAGAAACGCTCTTACTGATAACTAAAATTTACTCGAAATATACAAAGATAGCCTTAAAGAAAAGTGGAAAAAAACCTGCCCCCCACGCCCCTGCAAAAAAAAAAAAAAAAAAAAAACATAAAATAAAAAAAAAAAACAAAAAAAACATAAATAATAATAAGAATAATAATAATAATAATAAAATAATAAAATTAAGTAATAAATAAAAATAATAAAATAATAAAAACGAATGCATCATAGGCAAAATACACTCCGAATAACATTGTTGGCTAGGTTTCCCCCAAAAGTGTTATCCCCCCACCCCATCCTATCCCGCCACCCGGCACCACCGCCCCTCCAGCCAACACCCCTATTGCCCAGTTTTGGAGAACATACAAGAATTAACCGGAGCACCCATTATGGGTCTTTGAATAGACATCCCAATATAGGCCTACGTTCGGTCGTTTCCGATTCTTCTATTCTCTTCGAATGGGCTCCTTTTTGTCCAGTAGTTCACGAAGAAACTCAATTTTGGCTATTATTCGACACCTTAGTTGCCTATGCAACGAAACCTCTTCGGAATTTGCCGCCGATCTTATGGAAACGTAGATGTAAACTTGGGATTTGTTGTGGGGCGCTTTGGGTCCGAGTAGGGGGGAATGAGAATAATTCAACGCATAAATACACTAACGATGTTTTTTGGGTAAAAGATCCAATTTTCCTATCGAGTCTTTTTGATTTATATATATATATATATATATATATTAATAGATATATATATATATATATATATTATATTATATATAAATAAATATCGATATATATATATATATATACATACAGATATTTTATATATATACTATATATATATAATAATATATATTATATATATATAGATATATATATATCTATGTAATATATACAAATTGAGGTTTGGTGAGTAACATCCTTATGAGCGAGATAATAATTCAGAACCCCTGGAGGACCTATAGCAAATCCTTGGGTAAAAACTTCCTCCAAATGGGAATGTATGCTTATTGAAACTTTTCAATTTTCCATGATGAGACAAACTTATCAAATATTTTTTTAAGGAAATGAAATTTGGTATCCTATTTCCACAATTAAGGACACCTTTTTTCAAAATATTAATTAGCCTTGGGCATCTAAGAAAATAATTGAACTCCCAAAATTATTGTAATTCGAATTGTAAGTCTTTTTTTTACGTTTCTTTACATTCATTTTCATATTTTTCCAAATTGTTTTAATAAGTCTCACATTTAAGAAAATTATCAACCCAATCCCTAATATTTAAAATTTTTAATAAACTTTTTAACATTGGGAAGGAGAACATTCATTTTTCGATATTTACTGGTCGATTTTTTGAAATAGTTTTGTTTTAAACAAAAAACAAAAGCAGTACATCAACGATACTTTTTCATTCTCGTCTTTAATTTCCAGATTCTAATTTTAAGTAAGAGGTTCTTATTTTCATGATATTTTGTTTTTTTTATTCACCTTTTTTGAATTAATTTTGCTTCCATCTTGCCTTCTTGGAAACCGATCAGTCCGAGTTTCGTAAAAGAGGTTTTATATGTTTAGATGCAAAGCACGCAATAGAAATAATAGACAAATTCCGGTATTGGATCTTTATCCATACATGACAACCGGGAAACGCTGGTGGTCTTATTTTTATTGATCTATATATATATTTATAGAATCTATATGTAATAATATATAATAATATCAATATATATCATATATATAACAGAACATATATATATATACATATATTTGGTATTATGAACAGATTTTCGAAATACTTGCTTGACTATAAAAAATAGAGGAAATAAGACAATTCTTAAACAACTTAAAGACCCTTAGAAGTTTGGGTCTTCAGGGGTTAAGTGCCTATTATGCAATTGGCCGAAAAGAAGTAACTTACATGAGAAATATCCTCCCCACCCCCCCTCCACCCCAGCTCCCATTGTATGCTGATTCTAATGAAATCGAAATCACTCTTAACCTGAGGGACGATCTAAGGGTTTTGCTAAGCCAATTTTTTTTTTTTTTTCTTTTGTTTTTTTTTTTTTTTTTTTTTTTTTAACCTATAGTGCCAAAAGCTTCAAAAGCTGTAGACGGTATTTAACTATCTCCCTTTAATTCAGTTGAGCAAGATGCGGAAATATAAGATAGAATATTGGTATATTTGGTATATCATAATTTCCCATTGCATATAATTAGCTTTTTTTGGAACGGAGGTCGAAGTTAAGGAATCATGTTTTATTAACTTAATTTAATCAATCAGCTTTAAATAAAAGTAGAAAATCGAAAAACTCATCATTGGGAAAACGTGTTTTGGAAAAATGGGATGAAGCTATTTATGGTCATGCCTTTGAGTTTGTATGTGTTCATCAGGAGGGTATTTTCCTGTTAAAACGCAATATAGAAGTAAACTTTTACCGAGCCTACCCCACCCCCAAATTAAAAGAAAAATCATTAGAAATCACGACCAAAATAGGTTTATATTGTTCTCCACTGAACGTTTTAAAGGTAAAAATCTTGATTTTGATTTCTATTTTCTCGTTCGTAACCCTTTTTTGTTTTTTATCGAAAGCCTATTGGCCGTTTATTTGTTTAACGCCGAGGACAAGAGAAACGATGCTCTTTCAAATTGTTCTGGCACCATTAGCACGATTTGTTTTCTTTTTTTTTAGAAAAAATTATATAAACACCAATGCAACAGAAATGAGTTAGTGGTGTTTGGCTCCGAAACATATAACTAAAACAAAAAAAGAGGTAAACGGGGATCCAATGTTGGATTTCAGCTTTGAAGAAAAGGTTTTATCTTATGGGGGCGTAAATATTGCTATTGTTTTGAATGCAAGTAGAATAAAACTTTCATACTTCAAGTTCCAGGGACTGTTTATTTTTTCTGTTCGTAATGATAATTTCTAACAATTCTTTTCACATCATCTTCAATATCATTACATACCTTTACGATTGCATGATCATGTTTAAATATATCTCGCCACTTTTTTTATTTTATTTTAGTTTATTTTATTTTTTTTTTTTGTTTTTTTTTTTTTTGAGTGGGGATTATCACTATTAAGCATAATCTCGACCCTTTATTTTTTTTTTTAAGTGGGATATTGATTACAGAGGTACAGGATAAACCAAACCAGCGTTTCAAACATTAATTTCAAGTTGTTGGAAATTGATAGCTCTCTGGATAGAAACAAAAGAATATTAACCAGAATCATCAAGCTAAGTCTAACTTTATTTATTCAGTCGCTGTTGACCAAGAAAATAAAGACGCGGTGAATTAGGAGGGTAGAATCTAAATTATCAGTTTACAGGTTGTAGCTTTTGCTTAGTCATAACCTTTTTTAACTGGCAAGGTTTTTAAATGACTGATTATTATTGTTGTTTATTTGTCAGTAGTAAATAGTCGTAATTGGTTGGTGTAGTAGTAGGTAGTAATTTAGCATGTAGTAGTAGTTTGTACTAGTAGTAGTTATTTAGTAGTAGTAGTTTTTTTTTTTTTTTTCTTCTTTCTTTTTTTGCAAAGTTTGGAAGGCCAGAATTGGAAAATAGGAACGCATGGCAGCCAACTACAACAAAGTAGATTTTTTTGATAAATTAATCCACCAAAAACGTAAAACAAATAAATGATAATAAAAAAAGCAAAATAGAATTCTGAATCTGTCAAGTTGTTTGAACCAAGAAGTAAACGTAAAAATATATCTTTAGGTATTCATAATGCTGTAGGGTATGCTAAAATTCAGAACTGGAAAATAAATAAATAAATAAATAAAAAAAATTACCGTTACTATGACCGCGGAGTCTATAGGCTAATTCCCACAGCACTCGAACCCCACGTTTGCTAAGGCCGTGGATCCACTCGGCCTTATCCCGTAGAACTGCTGAGAAACTGGAAGACTATGCCCTATGAGGGTGCCTGTGGAATAGGAATAAATATAGGGATATATATATATATATATATATATATATATATATATATATATATATATATATATAATATATATATATATATATATATATATATATATATATATATATATATAAATATATATATATATATATATATATATAAATATATATATATATAGATATATATATATATATATATATATATATATATATATATATATATATATATATATATATATATATAGGTGGGTGCTTTCCAGGATGTGTGGCAATATAAAATATAACTTCCAAACTTCCATTCCTATACCCTGCGACGTATGAATAGATTAGCCATTAGAAAAACCAGTAATTTCTCGATAAATGTGCTATTATCTAATTTCCGATGTCAAAGAGCGAACTGGTGTTTCCGGAGTGAATAGTGAGTGCTACCAAGAGAATGGAAATTTGAATTTCAGATCATTTTCTTTCTCAAGAGAAGGAACTACATAGGCCAACAAAAGCGCTGCTGCCGTCGAGTGTTTTAAATTAGGAGCAGGGAAAAAGACACCGAACACCTTTCTTCAGAATCTATTTAAAGGGCTAGCTAGTAGGAAGATGAAAAGCATAATATTTGTTGCTTATGGTGCC
>NC_087205.1:11933070-11948070 GCF_015104395.2 Macrobrachium nipponense | reverse complement strand
TTCAAATTTCCATTCTCTTGGTAGCACTCACTATTCACTCCGGAAAACACCAGTTCGCTCTTTGACATCAGAAATTAGATATTAGCACATTTATCGAGAAAGTTACTGGTTTTTTCTAATGGCTAATCTATTCATACGTCGCAGGGTATAGGAATGGAAGTTTGGAAAGTTATATTTTATATTGCACACATCCTGGAAAGCACCCACCTATATATATTAATATACTATATATATATATATATAATATATATAATATATATATATATATATATATATATATATATTTATATATATATATATATATTTATATATATATATATATATACATATATTATATATATATATATTATATATATATATATATATATATATATATATATGATATATATATATATAATATATAATATATATATTTATTCCCTATTCCACAGGCACCCTCATAGGGCATAGTTTTCCAGTTTCTCAGCAGTTCTACGGGATAAGGCCCGAGTGGATCCACGGCCTTAGCAACGTGGGGTTCGAGTGCTGTGGGAATTAGCCTATAGACTCCGACGGTCATAGTAACGGTAATTTTTTTATTTATTTATTTATTTATTTTCCAGTTCTGAATTTTAGCATACCCTACAGCATTATGAATACCTAAAGATATATTTTTACGTTTACTTCTTGTTCAACAACTGACAGATTCAGAATCTATTTTGCTTTTTTTATTATCATTATTTGTTTTACGTTTTGGTGGATAATTTATCAAAAAAATCTACTTTGTTGTAGTTGGCCACATGCGTCTATTTTCCAATCTGCCTTCCAAATTTGCAAAAAAAGAAAGAAAAAAAAAACTACTACTACTAATACTACTACTAGTACAACTACTACTACATGCTAATTACTACTACTACACACCAATTACGACTATTACTACTACAAATAACAATAATAATCAGTCATTAAAAACCTTCCAGTTAAAAAGGTATGACTAAGCAAGCTACAACCTGTAAACTGATAATTTAGATCTACCCTAATTCACCTCTTTATTTTCTGGTCAACAGCGACTGATATAAAGTAGACTTAGATTGATGATTCTGGTTAATATCTTTGTTTATCCAGAGAGCTATCAATTCAACAACTTGAAATTAATGTTGAAACTGCTGGTTATCTGTACCATTTGTAATCAATATCCCAACTTAAAAAAAAATAAAGTCGAGATATGCTTAATAGTGATATCCCCACTCAAAAAAAAAAAAAAAAATAAATAAATAAATAAAAAGTGGCGAGATATATTTAACAGTGATCATGAATAGAGTATGTAATGATATTGAAGATGATGTGAAAGAATGGTCAGAAATTATCATACGACAGGAAAAATAAACAGTCCTGGAACTTGGAGATGAAAGTTTTATTCTACTGCATTCAAAACAAATGCAATATTTACGCCCACCATAAACCTTTTGTTCAAGCTGAAATCAACATTGGATCCCCGTTACCTCTTGTTTTATGTTATATGTTTCGGAGCCAAACACCTAACTCTTTCTGTTGCATTGCGTGTTATATATTTTTTCTAAAAAAAAAATCGTGCAATGGTGCAGACAATTTGAAAGCATCGTTTCTCTTGTCCGGCGTTAACAAATAAACGGCCAATAGATTTCGATAAAAACAAAAGGGTTACGAACGAGAAATAGAAATCAAATCAGATTTTACCTTTAAAAGTCAGTGGAGAACAATATAAACTATTTGGTGTGAATTTAATGATTTTTCTTTAATTTGGGGGTACCGGAAAAGTTACTTCTATATTGCTTTTAACAGGAAATACTCCTGATGAACACATACAAACTCAAAGGCATGACCATAAATAGCTTCATCCCATTTTTCCAACACTTTTCCCAATGATAGTTTTTCGATTTTCTACTTTTAAAGCTGATGATTAATGAAACATGATTCCTTAACTTCGACCTCCGTTCCAAAAGCTAATTATATGCAATGAAATTATGATATACCAATATACCAATATTCTATCTTATATTTCCATCTTGCTCAACTGAATTAAGAGGAGATAGTAATACCGTCTACAGCTTTTGAAGCTTTTGGCATAGTAGGTAAAAAAAAAAAAAAAAAAAATTGCTTAGCAAACCCTTAGATAGTCCCTCAGGCTAAGTGATTTCGATATTAGAATCAGCATACAATGGGAGCTGGGGAGTGGGGGGTTGGATATTCTCATGTAAGTACTTCTTTCGCAATTGCATAATAGCACTTACCCATAAGACCAACTTCTAAGGGTCTTTAATGTTGAAGAATTGTCTTATTCCTCTATTTTTATGTCCAAGTATTTCGTAAAATCTGTTTTTCATATATAAATATATGTATATATAGATATATATGTATATATATATATATATATATATATATATATATATATATATATACTATATATATATATATATAGATATCAATAATAAAATAAGACCACCAGCGTTTCCCGTTCATGAATGGATAAAGATCCAGCCGAATTTCTATTATTTCTATTGCATGCTTTGCATCTAAACATATAAACTCTTAATGAGGGTTGTTCTACGAACTCGGATACGTTTCCAAGAAGCAAGTGGAAGCATAATTCAAGGTGAATAAAAAAAATATCATGAAAAGAACCTCTTCTTAGTATATATGGAAATAAAGACGAGATGAAATATCGTTGATGACTGCTTTTATTTTTTGTTTAAAAAACTATTTCAAAAATCGCCAGTAAATATAAAAATGAATGTACCATATATAAAAAGTTTAGAAAATATATTGGGAGTTGATAATTTTTTAAAAATGTGAGACTCATTAAAATTTGGAAAATATGAAAATGAATGTAAAGAAAAGTAAAAAAAGACTACAATTCGAATACAATAATTTTGGGAGTCAATTATTTTCTTAGATGCAAGGCTAATTAATATTTTGAAAAAAGGTCACTTAATTGTGGAAATAGGATACAAATTTCACTTAGAAATATTTGATAAGTTGTCTTATCATGAAAATCGAAAAGTTCAATAAGCATCATCCATTTGAGGAATTTTTATCCAAGGATTTGCTATAGTCCTCCAGGGGTATGAATTATACTCGCTCGTAAGGATGTACTCACACAAACTATTTATATATGTATATATATATATATATATATATATATATATATATATATATATATATATACATATATATACATATGTAAATGTATATATATATATATATATATATATATATATATATATATATATATAAATATAATCAAAAGACAGATAGGAAATGGATCTTTTACCCAAAAATCGTTAGTGTACTTGTGTTGATATTCTCAGCCCCCCTACTCGACCCAAGCGCTCACACAAATCAACTACATCTACGTTCCATAAGATCGGCAAATCCGAAGAGGTTCGTTGCATAGGCAACTAAGGTGAATAATAGCAAATTGTTTCTTCGTAACTACTAGACAAAAGGAGCCCATTCGAAGAGAAGAGAAGATCGGAAACGACCGAAGTAGGCCTATATTGGGATGTCTATCAAGACCATAATGGTCTCCGGTAATTCTTGTATGTTTCTCAACTGGAATAGGGGTGTTGGCTGGAGGGGGCGTGGCGGGATGGATGGGGTGGGGGGGATAACATTTGGGGGAATACTACAATCTGATTCAGAGTGTATTTTGCCTAAGATGCCATTCGTTTTATTATTATTATTATAATTATTATTATTATTATTATTATTATTATTATTATTATTATTATTATATTATTATTATATTTATTATTATTAATATTATTATTATTTATTATTATTATTATATTTTATGTTTTTTTTTTTGCAGGGGTGGGGGGCAGGTTTCTTTTACTTTTCTTAGGCTATGCTTTGTATATTTCGAGTAAATTAGTTATCAGTAAGAGCGTTATTAGCATTATTGCATGACTTTCCATATTCTTGTTCCTCTTAACTTTATTTTCTAATCGGTGAGTTTAGGCGAAGGAGTGACCAATTTTCTAGGTTCTACCCAAACTCGAGGTTAGGATAATATTCTTACAGCTTTTGTGGACATAGTTTACGCCAAGGATTTTGTCTAGCTAAGGTATCATCAAAGTCAGTTCCATTCCTCTATTTATTCAGCAATTCCAAGTATATGTAACTAATCTTTCTTTGACAACATGATACCGTCATTGCAATGCAACAATTAGCGGCTAATACACCTGTAAACCAGGTGCCATTAATACCTGTCGGTAGATAAATTACAGTCACTCACTTATTTGCAAGTCAGTATTTCTAGTCAAGGTGCTCAACATTTAACTATAAAAAATGAAAAGTGTTCAGCTCACGACAGTAACTGATGTCCTCATAGACGTTCTCCAATTGGCCTCCTTACTATTGATACGCAGGTAGTAACATTATTTTTGTTTAATAATAATCGTTTCTTTAGCAGAACACATCTTACAACCGGACACTTCAGGTATGAACAAATGTTTTTGATTTATAGTCCTGGCAAACTACTTTCCATAGTCTTTGAAGTTGTGTGGGAAATGCAATTACATTGTAAAAGACGATGTTGAAAAAGGAAATTTCATAGTATAGTATATATATATATATATATATATAATATATATATATATTATATATTTATATAAATATATATATGAATTCTTACCACATCACTGTGATTCATATACTACATGCATTAAGCTACAAAGCTCCTTTAATATCTACTTCGCTCTACCTCAGAATTTAATATATTTTCATATATGCTAACCGAAGGGGAATTTTTTAGTTGGTAATTTCACAGGAGGACGAAATTATTATCAACTAAAAAATTCTGTTAACATATATGAAAATATATTATTTCCGAGGAAGAGCGAATTGGTTATTAAAGGACATTTGTAGCTTAATGCATTATATTAATATATATATATATATATATATATAATATATATATATATATATATATATATATATTATATATATACACACACATTGAAAATTAAGTATAACAACACCAAATCCACATATATAATTTTAGCTAGTCTCTGTTCGACTAAAGGAAGGGTATGTCTGTTTTTTGTTTAATTACGAATAATTCTGTAAAATTCTCCCGCTGGCAATAAGAAATAATTGGACAAGTAAACAGTGGATATCTTCCTCGATACGGAGCCATGAAGAATAATACCCACTGCGTTGTTGAGCAAGTAAAAGAAAATGAAAATTGAGACCATATCTCAAAGATGACGCGTGTTCGGAACGCGAACAAATTCTGCTGTTTGTCCCATTGTGTTATTGACATTGCTTGTGACGGAAAAGATTGCAAGCACAATTTTTCTTGTCGAGTTCGCAAAATAAACAAAGACGTGAAATATACCATTGTGTACGTTTTTCGTCCCTGTAACTTTATGCTAAATTTTATGTATGAGGGTTTTATTTATTTATTTATTTAATTTTTTTAGAAATTATTGAATTCATTTTATGACGGATTTTGTTGCGTGACTTATATATGCGGCAGTCATAGATAGATAAATAATAATATTCAAAGAAATATCATTACAAAGGTAAAAAAAAAAAAAAAAATAGAATCAATATGTTTTCTCGTCCGCATACGTTCACAATTTGGGTGTCAAAATGGGCGGTAACACACACCACACACACACACACACACACACACACACACACACATATATATATATATATATATATATAAATGTATATGTATATATATATATATATATATATATATATATTATATATATATATATATATATATATATATATATATATATAATAGAATGAATATGTCCTCTTGTCCTCATTTATTCACTATTTGTGTAACAGTGTCAAAATGGACTATAACTTTGTCTGAATTCATACTATCTTTTTGCACGAGTCCCGTTTTTAATTAACAAAACCTTCATGTGGTAAACTATACTGCTGTAAATTACACTCAGGTTCTGAATGTAGACCTGTAGCGTTGGTGGACAAAAGCTAAAATATCCAGCTAGATTTATTTTCTCTCTCCTGTACTCCTTTCTCCTTTTTGGATCTTAGAACCATCTTTATTCTCACCATTCTGCGTCCTATATTTTTATGTTTTATTCTTCCAACCAAACATTATCGTTGCTGGCAACCGTTTCCTTCAGTTGACGAGCTTCTGGGAATTGCACTGCCCTGGGCAATCATTCTCAGAATACCGACTCCTATAAGGGCATCATATTGCTATAGTAGATTCACATCAACCGTGCATTTGATGTCTAGGCCAATCCTTTACGACGCTCCTGATTGGCTGGTGATAAGCCAATCACAGGGCTAGGAACTCTCAATATCTCGAGAGAGTTCACATAGGGAAGGTGTATTTTCCACCACTCCTGAGGGATACGGCTTTCAAAAGTATCCCTCAGGAGGGGTAGAAAATATATCCTGCCGCTGTGAACTCTCTCGAGAGACTGAGGGTTTCCAGCCCTGTGATTGACTTACCAACAGCCAATCAGTAGCGTCGTAATGTGAATCTACTATACCTGTAATGTCCTGGATTACTCGTTGACATGAAAGTGGCAGATACATTTATTCCTTTATACTATCTTTTCCCTCCATGGTTAGATTTGGCGTTTTAATCCAAGTGGAATTTCACCTGTAAGTCTCATCAAAATAAAAGCTTCAATATAATTAGTCCAGTCGTGTCATCGACTCGACAACTCGTAATAAGTCCTTCAATGCATTGTCGATGCGACTCATTTTGACGATGACATCAAATGATGCGTGAAATGATACGATAAGCTAAACAGAATGATTAATGGTATTATCATAGCAGGGTTAAGCGAACCTGGCTCTCTGAGCTTCGATTTACATCAGACGATGTTCCAGGCAATAAATATGTTATTTGCAAGTATCAGCAAAAAATTTGGCAAACAGCATTCAACCGTGGGTTCCAATTATCTCTTGATTTATTATTTTCGTAGATTCAGGTCATACAAAATAGCTCATTTATAAAAAAAAAAATTCTTGTCTGGCGCTGATGGAAAATTGACCTATTGTTGAAATTGGGCACAACGGCCAAATCCGATTCCATGTTTTATTTCTGAATATCCTGACCCCTAACGATAGGAAAATATTATGGCAGTACGGCCTTTTTTAGATATAAAAAAATATATATAGTTCGTTAGCGAACAGTAGTAAAAAATTACGAGATATGACATTAACAGATTTATTTATTTTTTTTTTTAAATACGAAACAATGAAATAACCTTTCCATTATTTCTGAATAAAATGCTCTCGACGGTCGGGCAATGCTAAGCGCAAACACACAAAATGCGCGCGCACACACACATACACACTCATACACACACACAATCAGCAAAAATGGGTATTTATTTTTTTAGCATTAATCTACAGAAAATTTTCAACTTTTTTTTTGGAGGAAATAGAAAAACAGACCCATGATAATCATGTTAAATCACTGCCACACACACACACACACAAATACATCAACACAAACAAAGCAAATATCTAGAACGAAACACTACTTAAAGATAAACAAACACCAAACTACTTTCAGAAACGGAGGTTTAGGATAAGTGTGAATTAAAGTGCTATGCTTGGTGCAGCACTGTAATGAATTACAAAAAAAAACTGTTTTATAAATAAAACTGTTTTATAAATATTTCAGATCTTTAATCTGTGGTGCGGTGTACTCCCAACGCTTTACTATTTTCAGTAATGTAAGACCTTAAATATTTAGCTGAAACCAAATTAATAACCGTTGTAAGTAACTGAAAACAATGTTCAGACACAAAATTATATTTCTAGTCAAAAGGGTTAATAATATTGCCGCAAATAAGTTTCTTATTACTTTTGATCTTGTTCATTGAATAATATATATATATATATATATATATATATATATATATATATATAATATATATATATATATATATATATATATATATATAAATATATATATATAAAGTTTAATGCCCTAATATCTGCAATATTTCGTCGTGGATATTGCAATACTTTGGAAATGCACGCTTAATGATATCCCTAGCAACGTCATATCCGGACTCAATATTGTCACGGATTTCCTTCGAGAAAGTCATATCAATTTGTTAAATATTCGTGACTTTGTTGACTAATGTATTGGAGCAATGTTTGGCTTATAACTAATCAATAAATATTCGTGACTTGTATCTGCTTTGGTGACTAATGTATTTGGAGTGTCTCTTTGGCTTGGAACTAAGCAATCTCTGGAAATGAGAGAGAAATCAGTAATCTAAAGATAACTATTTTTTGGCTCGGTTTTACTGAAGTAATTTCCAATTTCCTCTTTTTATTTTGTTTTTGTGTGCTAAAGACTCCGTTAACATATCATATTGCCGCACTCAACATCGCAAGCTCTTGATAATTTTATTTATTTAATTTCCTGACTGGTTTGTGTTTCTAAAGTTTATAGCCTAAAAAATAGAATATTTATACGTTTATTTCAGTATATCAATGAGATTAAAACGAGCCTGCATCAAGTCCCGCTGAATAAAACTAGGTTATGTTTTTCAGTGCCTATTCATAGACGTATACTTCTGTTTTTCGTAAGATACTGCTACTGGAGAATCAGAATAAAAACAAAATGTTTGATAAAGGTTACGTGTTTTGTACATACACTGTATATATAATATTCATTATCTGAGAGTACACTGTGCAAAATATTTCGAATCTTCAGTTTCCTAAAGCTCTTTAGAAAGATACCATCGTGTTGTAAAACGTTTAATATAAAGAAAACCCTTCTTTGGAAAAAAATAAAAAGAACAAGAAGGAATGATAAAGCGGATATTAACAATGAATGTATGATTATCATTACCAGCGAATATGAAGGTGGGAGAGAGAGATAGGAATAAATTCTAAATATTCCAATACGGGTAGATTTTCAATTTACTTAGAATCCGTTTATTAGGATTTTGGATAGATAGTTATGGCAATTGAGTCATAGAAAGTCCAATAGCAAATGGGTTTTGGACATTGATTTTACAACGTTTTCTGTTCATGAAAGACTTATAGATTACACACATACACACATACAGACACAGACATTTACATACATATATTGTATGTATGTATGTATGTATGTATGTATGTATGTATGCATGTAAATGTGTGTTTTAAATCAATGTAAATATATATATATATATATATATATATATATATATATATATATATATATAATATATATACATATATATATACATACACACACACACACACATATATAATATATTATATATATTAATAATATATTATATATTATAATTATATATATATATATAATATATATATATATATATATATATATATATATATATATATATATATATATAAGTATATAGTATATATATATATATTCTAATTATATGCATATGTATGTATGTATGTAGGTTGTATGTATGCCACGTATGTATGTATGTGCACGTGTGTGTAACTGTAACTTTCATGAACGCCTAGCGTAATGTTGTAATCATCTGAATGTTTCATAGTTAAGATACAGACTTCCTTTCCAAACAATACGAATGAAACATTCCGTCTAAACATAGGCGAGTGGTACTCACTATGAAACTTACTATTACACACAGAATTCTAAATGGTAAACAAACATGTGGAGAACTCATACTTCACACGCGAAGCTTTTAATATTTCCTACGTGACCTTCGCGGAATAAAAGTTTTTTTTATGCCTAGGTACGCTAATGAAGAGATAGGTGACCAGTTAAAAAAATAAAGGGTTTATGGCTTAGTGATAGTTTTCGAACGACAAAGCCTTTGTGGGATTGTAGAAAAGTGTTAAATTGTTAGTTTTCAGTTACTAAGGGAGAGAAAATGAGAAATATCTGTCCGGTAAGGGAGGGGAAGGATTTTTTTAGACTCAGCATTTGGCCCAGGCAGTCTGCCTAGAAGCACATGCAGCACTCAGTGTGACTTTTGTGTGTGATATCGAGTGCATCCCGAGATTCCCGTTCGTGTTACTGCCGTGTCTTGCCCGAATTCCGAGTTTTTTTTTGTTATAATTATGGAGTGGTGAGTGTTAAAAAAACATTGTATTTTTAAGGAGCGGTTTTAAGAGGTCAAATTTTTTTTTCTTTCCCCATAATAGCAGAAAGTGACGTATTTTCTTTATTGGAGCGTGTTTAGAATAGACACATTCGTCTTTGTTTAACATAAGGGTGTATAAAGATGTTTTTCATGCATGCGAACTGTGCTTGGATTTTCGCTTGGAGACAAAGCGCCCACCATTTTCTTGCGGGCTCAGCACATTTCTGCTAACCGGCGCAGGGAGGCATTGCATGGCGGGTACTGCCTGCCTAAGGGGATATTGCAAGGGGACTACTGGCCTGCCTCAGGGGGTATTGCAAGGTTACTACTACTGGTATATACCTTGGGGGGTCCTCAGACACTGTTCAAGGGGAGGTGGGTACTGGTCTGCCTCGGGGGGTGTTCTATCGCTTCACTGGGAAGTGTTTCAATGCTCAGTCGGGGGAGAAACATTTTTTTTCTGAAGTGTGGGTGAACTCCTCCTTCCCTTTTTTTTTTTCTTTGTCGGGGTGTTGGAAGACGAGTCTGGCCTTGACAATGAATGCCAGGATATCAGCTGATTGATTAGTTGATGACGTTGAAATGCCGTAGAATTCTTTTTTCAGAAAATATATTTTCTTTCTCGTGAATGAAGAGAAAAGGGAATTGAAATGCATTGTATGGGTGTATGTTTTCCTTATTCTTTGGAAGACACAAATATAATGGGGACACACAGATTATTATTATTTTTTTTTATTGTGTTGGAGAAATTACTTTAAAAGTGGTGCTGAGTGGTGGTGAATGGTGATGCCCGATTGTTGTTGTCAAATGGTGTTGATTTTGTGGGTGTGGCATTGGTGTTATATCATGGGGTTCAGCATTACTGGTGTATGCTATTTGAATTGCACCCTTACTTGAGATCTTTGCAAGAGAATTATTACTGTGGAGAATTATTGTTATTATTATTACTATTAATAATTAGTATTATTTTATGAGATAATTCACGGGAGGGTTACTTAAGTATAATTATCATTACGGGAGACTTGTGTTACGAGAGATTTGAGATATTTCATGGGAGATTATTTTATGATTATTACAGATAATTATTCATGGAGAATTATTACAATGAATTATGGGAGAAATCTTGTGTTAATTATTTGTTGAGTTTTTTGTAACTTTGGAGAATATTTCAGTAATTCATGAGTGATGAGTTTTGCTGAATCTTGATGAATCTGGTTGAATCTTGCTGAACTCTTGGTGAATTTTGTGCTGAATTTTTGGTGAATGGACAAGCATTAACATTGGTGATGTTTTTTTTTATACTGATACTGGTGATTTTGATAGCATTTTTGGTGATTTTCCTGATAATGATATTTCTGATACTGATTTTTTTTTATACTAATACGTGGGTGTTGTGATGCTATCAAGGGTGGTGAAATCTTTTTTGAATTTGGGTGGAACTAACAACATTTTAGTTATGTTTTTTTTTTTTCCTTTTTTTATGAGTTCAGCAGATAATTGCTTGACATACGTGAGTCACGGGAGATAGTTAACAATGCTGTTGATTTTCTTTTCTCCTTTTTTGGAAGTTAGCCATCACTGACACAAGTTTTTTTTATCATGGGTGAATTTGAGTTTATTTTTTCTCTCCAGTTGGTGTGAATATTTTTTAATATCTCAGTTCGTGACTTAGAGTCATTGTTCGGGAACGTGTTTGTGTTTCAGCTATTTGATGCTGCAGAGAAATATATGGGAGAATTTTTGTATGGTTTTGAATGCATACGTAATGGCACTACATTTTTTCTCAGGATATTTGTGTTCCAGAAATTGTGAGTTTTCTTGCACAATACCTTTGTTGTATTTGTGACAACTTTGTGAGAGATAGGAAACTTGGTTAAGTTTTCTAGTGGCCTATGTCGTAGTGCATATGGAGAAGTCTTGGCTAAGACACTGTGAATTTGGAGTTTTATAATAAGGAGTTGTGGCACATTGGTGATTTTTTCTAGAATTTCTTAGACAGTTTTATTTGCCGAGTTTTTGCCCTTTTTGCTAAGGAGAGAATTTATAGTTTTTGACTATAACATTGAGTTATTCCCTGGAGAATTGGAGATATATTATTTGGAGTTATAATTGGAGGTATATTTTTGGCTATTTGATATTTGCCAATGGTGATATGAGCTATGTTTAGTTCAATTATTTTGCAGCCATCTTTGTTGCAAATGGAGACACATTTTTGAGAAGATATATGGGGCAATATTTATGAGTGTGTGAGTTAAATGCCTTGAGTGCACATTTTTTTTTGGAGATAGGATTTCATTTTTTTTATATTCATTTTTGGAGATATATTTTTTTGAGCCTTGTATTATTCCACATGGAGTATTGGGGAAATAGAGGTAAATATTTTTTATTTGCTGAAATAGAGGTGACTATTCTTTATTCCTGGAGTGGTGTTTTTTTTTATTAACATGTGGCTATTGGAGAAATAAGAGTGAATAATATGGGGGTTGGTTATTAACCAAATGGAGGAAATATTTTTTTTCACCGGAGTGCTCTTATTATTAATATGGTGTCACATATTTATGTATGGAGGTAGAATTAATCTTGGGCGGGTGACCCTTTTATTGTGGTTATGGAGTTTTTTTTTTTTGAGCTAAGAGAAGATTTCTGTGGTTCTTTCTTTTTGGTTTCGTGACTATTTGGAGGCAAGTGGCATTACTGCATTGTGGTCCCATAGAGATGTGTTCATTTTTTATGTTCACAAGTGTGTTATTTTTGGAGGCATATAATTGGGCAGTGTCATGTTGAGAGAATAAGTCTTCGAGACAAAATTTTTGAACACATTAGTCATATCCTGGAGTTAATTTTGTGAAATGTGCTTACTTCGTGTCAGTTAGACCAGTTTTTTTGAGAATCATGAGTTTCCGAACTTGTGTGTCTGACTAGACATTTTTTGTGCTGCTGTTTGAGCACACGTCGGCAGGTGGATTTTTCTGCTGACAAGCGCTGTGTGCTAACTCTTTTCCTCTGGTGGTGATTGCTCAGAGTTTTCGCAATATCTGGAAATGTTGTCAATAGCATTTCACAAAAGCGCATGTGTGAGAGTTTGTTTTCTGGCCATGTCCGGTCGATAAAGTTGTGATGTCGCAAATTCCGTAGCTATTCATGGGACATTTCTTAGGAAAAATGTGGGGCTATGTATGTTATGCATATATGATGTATTTTGTAATGGGGGGAAATCTACTTGTGATTATCTTTTTATTATTTTTTTTTCCTTTTCCTATGAGAGATGTAATTGGGGATTGAGCTTAAATAGCATTGCTTTTTGGACAGGAGATGTAATTTATCGGGAGTTGTTATTTACGTAAATAGGAGTTTGACATTAAGTCTCATTGTACTTAATTATATGAGCAGTAAAGGGTTTTTGCTGTTAAGTATTGGAGATTTTTACAGATTTTGTGGGTTGTTCAGTTGTCAGAGCTTGAGAGAACATTTTTTGGGTCTGGGCTTGTTACGTGATTTTTTTTTTTTTGTTTTTTTTTTTTTTCTTGGGCTCATTTCGAGTTTGAAATGTGAGTGCAGAAGTCCGTGGAGTTGCTGTGAGTTTTGGGTTGTGTGTGTGCTGATGTGTGAGTTTGGAGAGTTGAGTTAGAGAACTTGATATTTTTTTTTTCTTTGAGAGTTATGATAATGACTTATGATTTGGTGGTCATATTAAGTGGAGTTAGTTGGGAGACGTTCAATTAGTATTTCTGACTTTTTGAGATCATTGTTTGATAGAAGTAGTATGTCTGGGGTTAATTTTCTTGGATTGACCAATGACTTGACTGACATACTAACACACCATAAAAGTCGTTCCCCGACGCTAGCAAGACGTCCACCAGCCGTGCAGAGAGGTTGCTGTCGTTTTGTCCGTGGTGATCACGAGAGTCTACACGTTCTACAGTGTGTCTTTTGGGGAACTGCAGAAGTCGTTAGAAGTCTTCTACAATAAGGGAGGCATTCCGTCTTCCTACAGCCTGCTACAGTTGAGCAGCTAGTCGCAGACAAGCAAAGAGGGATATTCAAGAATCCAAGATGAGAGAAAATTCTAGTGTTATTTGGAGAAATGAAGCATGATAAGACTTTATTTTAAAATGCCAGAGACGTGCAGCTATTATCTATATTTTATTTTAAGCTATTTTGTTCGGCTTTTTGCTAGGCGGGTGCTAGCAAGTGGGCGAGGCCGAGCTGTATAAGGCCTAGGGTTATGATTAATGATATATTGCCAATATGTTCGCTGTGACCTATTGGAATGTGGAGAACAGAGCTGAAGCAACAACCCGAGAAAAGCTGACAAATGATTTCTGTGGATGGCGTGATATGAAAACTGCATAGAAAGATGAGTCAATGTATGTCAGTTCATGAGCTCTTTTTAAAGTGCCTTTGGGAAACTAGTTGTAGCCAGTAATGTGAGGCGTTGTCGAAGTATGCGTTCGTATGTGCGTGTGCGCCTCTTCTATTGATAATGTACCCCTACCCAAGTCTATGGTGGACTTGGCATTGAGACGTCTGTAGAAGAAAGGCAAGATGCCGAGGAAGCTTTGCGAAAGTGTCTTTTTATTTTATTAGTGAAGTATTCCGGCTGCTTGGGTGAGTCTTGAACTATTTTAGCCAAAAGGTGGCTTGTTGTCTGGTTAATATTTATAAGAATATCCAATCTTTAATCTTTGTTGTTAAACTTATATGTACTTACGAGGTGTTTCTCGTGTCTTTGAAACAGACGGTTCTGGCGGAACCATGGGGGGAACCGAGGACCGAGAGTCAAAATGGGACAGAGGGAGTCCCGATGGGAGAATAGACATTTGGTGTGACCATTACTGTTTTAAACATTTTAATATTGGGGGTTTATCTGAATTAAGTTAGTCTGTGAGACCTGATTGATTTACTATCTTTTGATGTTAAATAAATGTATTTTTTGTAA
>NC_087205.1:11925570-11928070 GCF_015104395.2 Macrobrachium nipponense | reverse complement strand
GGCACCCCCCCAAAAAGAGAAATAAATGAAAACAACTGATTTTATTTTTTTCTAAGGAGAAACATGAATTAAACATCAGGGGAACAATTCTGCATAAAGCTTTAATACTTCTCCATTCACTCAACCACTCGTGCCAAAATAGAAAACGCTCATTAGGCTACTCATTCTGAAAACTCTAGAGAGGCTATTAGCTATCACATCATCCTTTTCTCTTACTTTTTCTGTTTTCTGAAGTCTGATTAAAACTTTGAAAGGCTAAAACCCCTCTTGCGTTTTCTCAAAACTAATTTACTGTCACATAGAACACTGGAGGTGGCCAAGGTATGGGGCGTTCTTTATAATTCTGAAGCAAGTTTACATTCATTGACTCTTACCCATATTAATTTTATAATGTATATTTCCCCTCTCCTCTAACACTGAAAAAGGACCTTCGAACTTATAAGGTAAAGCGGAACCTTCCTTCTGGACTAGTATTAAACTTTATCTCTTACAAACAAACTCCTCTCTTTTGCTCTACGATCATGTTTCCCTTTAGTTTCCCCTTAAACTTCCCCTCTTGCTCTCCTTTGCTAGTTGCCAAGCATCTCTTAAACTATTTTTATAATTCTGTAGATTAATGATGTAGTCCTCACTACCTTCTTTATTCATTAAGTTACATTTTAACATTTCCAAAGGACCTTTAGCGGTGTGACCGAAAACAAGCTCAAAAGGACTAAATCCTGTAGTGTCGTTCGGTGCCAACCTTAAAGCTAACAGAACAAATGGTAACTTTTCTTCCCAGTCGTGTTTAAAGTTCTTACACAATTTCCGTAAAGAACTCTTTAACGATTGATGAAATCTCTCCACAATGCCTTGTGATTCGGGATGATAAGGTGTGGAAGTTACGAGTTTAATACCTAACCACTTTCATTCTATCCCTTGAAAGTATTTTGGATATAAAATTACTACCATTATCACTCTGTATAGTACGAGGCAGGCCAAACTTAGAAAAATAATTTAACAATCGTTTAACTACGGTCCTCGCGTTACAGCTTCTTACAGGGACTGCCTCAGGATAGCGAGTTAGTCTATCAATGATTGCTAACAGATATATATTCCCTCCTTTACTTCTAGGCAAAGGTCCAACCATATTGATAACTACATTCTCAAAAGGTTTGGGGATTACTTGATTCGGTTTCCCGGCAATTTGGCATTCATGACAGCTTAAAACCTACCTCTTTACGTCACTCTTCATTTTAGGCCAAAAGTACGCCCTACTAATACACGTGAAAGTTTTATTTACTCCTAAATGTCCTTGCTCATCATGTGCTAACTTCAAAGAAACAAAACCCCCCTTAGCTCACGAAGCTTCCTAGGAACCACTAATTGTTCGGTGATTTCCCCTTTACTACCTGACTTAGGACGAACATAATGACACAAAACTTCGTCCTTTAAACAAAAAGTTTCATTACACACATCATCGAGATCACCATCCAGCTCACTTTAAAAAATTCGGGTTATGTCTCATCTTCTCTCTGAAACTTGACTAGCTCATCCTTATCCACAAGGTTAGTGGCTAATTCATCACCGTAACTTGTACTAGATACCGGTACATTTACTATGTTACTCTCGACAGCTACACTTCCGTTTGGCTATCACTGTCAACATCGATAGAGTCCGGTCTCTCGGCCACACTCATGCCAAGATCAACCTCGCCACCTCTATCATACTCGTTCGAATCCACGAACTCACTCACGTTCGAATCCACAAACTCACTCTCGTTCGAGTCCACGAACTCACTCTCGTTCGAGTCCACGAAATAATTTTGACTGTAGTGCATGTCTGTATCTAATCCTGACCTAGTTACTACCATTTCGGGCACTGGAATATCCCTCACAACAGGATTCACATTCTTGGATAAAGTTAAGTCATTACCGACAATAATGTCAACGCCATCAATGGGCAAACTGTCAACAACTGCAAGTTTTACTTCTCCTGACACTACCTGACTTTCTAAACTCAACTTCAACAAAGGACAAAGAACACAAGTGTTAGGAAATCCACATAACATGACTTTTTCTTCCAAATTGATGTCTGTCCTATTCGGCACACTGTCTCTCCTAATCAGTGAGACAGCAGCTCCTGTGTCTTGAAGCAAGACTACTTCCCTCGAAAATACTCCTCCAAGAGAGGAAACTATGCCTTCTGACAGAAATTCACCAAAAAATTTCCTAGTTTCTCTCATCACATCATTCCTACTTGACGAAAGGTTAACTAGAGACAATGGTTTCTTACCGTCCTTCCTTTCTATTGCACAATTTCTTGCTAAATGCCCTTTCCCAGTACATCGGAAACAAGTTAATTCTGAGCCAATAGATGCCACTTTACTCATACAAACCTTAGAAATATGACCAGGTTTTCCACATGTATAACAGGAATAGTCACTTTTACTCGCATTGCTATTACTAGAACTGAAGCCTTTACTGTTATGTACTCTACCAGACGAAGGATAATTTCGTTT
>NC_087205.1:11901130-11925070 GCF_015104395.2 Macrobrachium nipponense | reverse complement strand
TTAGAATTTTCTTTCTGTGTGTTATTTACAGTATAAAACTTTTTGTGGGCTATTATAACAAATGTCTAATATATGTGAAGGATAGCATAAATCTTTCCCTATTTTTCTTATGTATTCAATTTCTTGATCCAAATATTGTGGACTGACAATTCGCAATGCTCGTAAAAACATAGAGGAAAAAATTGATATGCTGAAATGCTTGACGGAGAGCTTCTACCTCATCCTCGGCGTCGACTTGCACAAAGATGTCGTCAATATAACGTCCATATCTGCGGGGTTGCTGCATCCTGTATTAATGACTTTGATGACTATGGTATCATAGTTTATCTGTAAAATTCAAATATATACAACTATTTTGACCCTGTATTTTACCATGACCTCTATAGGCGCTCTACTAGCCTGTTTAAGTAGCACCGAAAAAGCCGCTATTCGCAAAATAGAGAAGAATCTCTACAAGTGTAACACTGCTGAAGTAGCCATTACTTTTAATAAAGTATGCTTGAGAGAGGGTCTGCTTCCTAAGTACAATAATAATAATAATAATAATAATAATAATAATAATAATAATAATAATAATAATAATAATAATAATAATAATAATAATAACAATGGGCTCATACATCAGTGCTGAAATCACAAAGAACAAGAAAACGAAAATTCATGCACTGTCTTTATCAATTCATACAAATAATAGCTCGAATAATAAAAATATAATCATAATTAATGACTCCTGATTATAGACGAGTAGCTTTGAAGATTCATCATAAAAAAAATGTTCATGGAAAAAATACAGAAAACATCAGACTAATTAATTATCCGTCATGCGACGCTTATTGATTTTATTTCATTATATATTATTTTTAAATAAAAGCTCTAAATTAAGGGCACTTTTATACTGAGGTGGGACAAAGCAGAATCATCCTACTTCGCAGCTTTCGCCGAAAATCTAGTGTTCGTTGATCTTCTTGATTACGCTTTCATTCAACAATGCAATTAGCATGACATATTAATTTTTTCATCTTTTCATAATTTTAAGAATTTTTTTTTGTTTGGTCGACAAGAGTTGATAGAAATGTGTATTACATATTTATTATTTTCATTTTTTTTTAATTTTGAGAATTTCTTTTTTTATTTTGTCTTTATTTTTACTCGACAAGAGTTGATAGAAGCGAGCATTACATATTTATTTTTGCATCTTTTCATAATTTGGCGATTTTCTTATTTTGTGTTAATTTTTGCTCATAAAGAGTTCCTACTATGAGATTCAGGGCCTCTGTAACACGGTTTTTTCGCAATAACTTTTTATCTATGCATTTCATAAATATAACGCTTATTCAGAATACATATTATATCTACACATAAATTTTGACTGTATTATGCATTACGTAGGTTGAATAAATTTGGTACTTATAATGTAAAAGTGACCTTTTTTGAAGACGGGCCAACTTACTCAGAGAAAAGGTTTCGAACGCACTCGTTACATAACTTATGACAGCATTTCTTCCCTCTTTCTCGATGGATAATTGGCTATACGTAACGAAGGCTAAACCTCTGGCAACAATGACATACAAATTTAAATACAAGCAAAGCAGTACACCTTTATTAACTCTGGAACCTCTCCACTGACAATTGTTATAATGAACAAACCAACAAAATATGTTAATAAATACAAAAACACTTCGATTATTAGTCTAACTCCCAAAATAGGTTTCCTAAGAAATTACAGTCTACTTTATAGGTCTCAATCAGATTGACAAGATGTAGAGAATAGTATGTAATTGTCTAAAACATAGTAGACAAGCTTGATTTGATAACTGCTATATCCAATGTCAAGCAATTTTTATTTATTGGCTATTTACCTATTTACTGAAAAAAAAAATAGCCGGTACCGTATATTGGCTTTAAACCTTCACCAATAATTATCGTCAGAATGATGACTTCATGAGGCTCCACCCACTTTCGCCTCGTTATAATTCAGGATAACACTGAAGGCTACCATGGGCATTGTTGGATTAGAAAATTTAACTTCTGTCTATAAAAACTAATTTCTCGAGTAGTTGTAAGAAGTGTTAAATGATCCTCAAGGGTCCCAGCAGTTGGCCTAAACATTTAATTCATGTATATTACTGCTATAATGTTGCTGCACTACTGCTACAGTAGTATCACTACGCTATCACTGATACCCCACCCACATCTAAGTATCGTTCCGCCATTCATAAAGTCTTTGGGTTTCAGAGCCGATGGAATTTCTGTCTGGTGGATGGCCGGGGCAACATTTCGTCAAAAGGTGTGGTTACCTTGCTTACGTAATGAATGTTTTTCGACTCTTGGCTCGTAATCATTGGCCATGGCATCGGCTAGAGCATTTTTACTCTATTAAAATTAAAACTATCGGGTTTAGGTTATTGATAATGCTGAAAAAATTTGTGTGTGGTTGTAAAATATACATATGTCAACTTTCAGCTACATCCGATGCTTTGAAAAGGAGCAAAGTCCAAAAAACCGTGTTACAGAGACCCTGAATCTCATAGTAGAAATGTGCATTACATATTTATTTTTTCATCTTTTCATTATTTTCCCGTTTTTTCTATTTTATGTTTAGCTTTGCTCGACAAGAGCTGGTGAATTAAATTTATAGAAATGTCACATTTAAACAAAAATGTAATATATTTTTTCCAATTAGAGCAATTACATTTTCCCGCTCATAAAGGACTCCTCAATTTTTTTAGAAATTACTCGATAATGTAACATTCCCAAATTATCTTTTTTCATCGTTTATCTTTCGAGCTCAAAAAGACTTTATAAAAAAGGAATTGCTTCCTTTTTAATTTTTTACTTTTTATTGACAGCCATTATTGCCATGTCAACTTATTTCTTTTTTTTTATTACCGAGCGAACTGGACATCATTAATCAAAGCAAAAATATTATCGTTTATAAGTCAGATAGAAAAAAGCATAAACTATAAAAATGGAATACGTGGAAGACGCTTCGTAGCAAGCTGTTTTAATGTTCACAGATATATCTAGTTCGTCTGTTTCAACAGAGAATAATTCGGATTTGCGAATCCAGTCAATAGTCTCTTTGGCAGCTTGATTTAATGCATTATTTGTCCTTACCCGGAAAGTGTGAAAATCAGCATATCTTCTATAATACACACACACTATATATAATATATATATATATATATATATATATATATATATATATATATATATATATATATATATATATATATATATATATATATATTGTTACGGACTCTGAGATCTCGGAGACTGTTACGGCGTCGAAATATCCTGGAAAGGGTCGACACAATGTTACGGACTCTGAGAGAGGTCCGCTTCAGGTTCGATATGAAATAAAAAAAAAAAATATTTCAACACCAACAGTTGAAACTGGGGATACGAATATAGAAAGAAACACTAACACAACAAAGGTTTATTTATAAGCTTACTAACAAAGGTAAATGCAGAATGGTATCTCCTATTTACATTAACAGATAGAATCTTACACTGCATGAACTGGGGGAAACAGTGAGGCAATTCGAATACTTGCTAATCAGTTTGGCTCTGCGAAGAGGTGGCTTCATAAAAGTAGAGTGGCAATTGTAGACATCCTCTTGTCTCCGTATTGCAGAAAATAGTCTATTCGTAAGGCAGGAAATCCCCCCTTTTCTTCTCTGAAGTCTGCTCAACGTAGAGACAACTCGGCCGTCCACACCTGAAGACGACTAGACCAATATCCCACCAACTCTCGAACAACTCTTCTGATGATTGATACTTCGTCGGTTCCTTTGTCTCTAGTGTCTCTCTGACGATCACTGCTGCTGATCTCTGACTGATAATCTGATCTGTGGCTCTTACTAACTGGTGATCTCTCTCTTTAACGATCTCTTCCTTCTACGATCACTCCTCTAGCTGCTACTTCCTCTGTTGTATTTATACGGCGTCCTGGGGGCGGATCCTAAGGCGAGCGTCACAGGTTCCCGAGTTTGCTAGAATTTCTTAGATGAATCTAGACGAGGTATTGCATCAGAAAACGCGGCGTTTCTCACGTAACATTGGTGCGTTTTTGCGCTCCACAACATGCCTGACGATTCCAGAACAGCCGTGAGGAAAAGACGCCTCCAACACGGGCGCAAAAACCTCCTTACTGCCGAACTTCTCGAAAATGCATTCTCCTTTCCTTTATCTTCCTTTGTTATGAAGCAATTACCATCACATATATATATATATATATATATATATATATATATATATATATATATATATATATATATATATATATATATATATATATATGTGTATAGATATATATATATATATATATATATATATATATATATATATATAATATATATATATATATATATATATATATATATATATATACATATATATATATTATATATATATATATATATATATATATATATATATATATATATATATATATATATATATATACATCTGAGTGGTAAAAATGTTCGTTGAAGCAGAATTCCAGGAGCCCATAAAAACACAAAAATATAAAGAGACAAATACTATATTTCAGAGAATGCTGTCTCCCTCTTCAGGTAGATGAATGAGAAAAGTTACAGGAAAGGTGGTATTTATACCAAGAGGTCCATCCACAGGTAAGCCAATTTAGGTCACTCCCGCTGATAATCTTCCTTTAACCTTCCTAAGCATTGGTTAAATGAAAACCTTGTCGATGACATCTGAATCCCATGCTCCCTTTGAAATGTTCATTACCTGCCTTTGTTTAATCAGGGTCGATTCCATCAATTGACTCTTATACCGGCAGTTGCTGCTATAAACTATTTCTGACAATTTCCAGGTTATTCTATGGTTATGTTCTTTAATATGGTTAAAAATAGCTGAGTTCTGTTGTCCATACCTAACTGACTGTTTATGTTGTATTAATCTCTGTGGAAGTGATTTTCCTGTAAATTCGATGTAAGATTAGTCACAGTCCAAGCATGTGATTTTGTAGTAAACACCTGTGTCCTTGGGGGATGTCTTTTGTTGGACGTTAATCAGGGATTTGGCTAAGGTGTTAGGGTAAGTAAATGCAAAAGGGTTAGATTTTCTGAGGGTCTGGGTTACTGTCTTAATCCTGTCCAGGTGTGGAATTTTTATTTTATTGTTGGGTCTGTCTCTGGTCTTGTCTTGAAGGGGTCGGTAGAAAATTATGTTTGCTTTGTGAATTGCTTTCTCAATTATATGATCAGGATACCTTAAAGACGAAAGCTGCTTACGAATTAGTTCAAATTCTTTTTCCAGGAAGTCTGGGGAACAAATTCGTAAGGTTCCTAAAAATAGATTGTTGGCTACGCCTATCTTGATAGGAATGTCATGATAGCTGAAGTAGTGAATGTATGAAAGTGAGAACGTTGGTTTTCTGTATATGGTAAATTTGTATTCTGTTGTGTCTCTGATTATTAAAACATCAAGAAAAGGAATTTTGTTGTCTGTTTCCCATTCAACCTTAAATTTGAGGCTTGGCACTTATGCATTTAATTTTGATAGGAATTCATTACAATTGCCCCATCTATAATCCCAAAATGTTAGAATATCATCTAAATACCTCATCCACAGCATGTTTTTGGGTGGGTTTTATTGCATTTATTACTGTAGTTTCAAAGTATTTCATGTACAGATTGGCTAAAACAGGACTTCAAGGACTACCCATACTACACCCGAATTTTTGCTTATATAATGATTCCTCGAATGAAAATACGTTATTAGATACACGTAATTCAACTTGCTTTATTATTTTGTCAAGCGCCAATGGGAAATGATCATAGTGGGATAATTTTTCCCTCAAAACTGAAGAACGTCATTTACTGGTACTTTTGTGAATAGGGAATCTACGTCAAGGCTTAAAAGTTTTTTTGTTGTGAGGTTGTATATGTTCCTCTCAGAATTTGTGACAATAATCTTCTGAATGTTTAATGTGACTGGGAGTAAAAGTGCCTAAAAAAGGGGAAAGGAGGCCGGCTAACCATTTAGAAATTTTGTAATTGAAAGCTCCGGCACATGAAACGATGGGTCTGAATGGAAGATTGTCCTTGTGAGATTTGGGAAGGCCATAAAAGTAGGGTAGTTTAGGATTAATTACTTTAAATTTTTCTAATAGTTCAATGCTCCTTTTGTCTTGGCCAATTAATCTTACTGTCCGAAAAAATTCTGTGATGACGTTTTGGAGGGGATTTTTCGTCACTTTGTCGTAAGTGTTTTTGTTGCTAAGGAGTTGGTTGATTTTGTCGTGGTAGAAGTCTTTGTCCATGATTACGATTTTGCCGTCTTTGTCGGATCTACTTATTACAAAATCTAACTTCTCTAGCGTGGATATTTCTTATTAAAGCCAGTTAACGCATTTAGTAACACTCCTTTTAAACATATCTTTCACGGCTGCAGTTATTGTCCGATATGAATTTATGAAAAGCCATTATGAAGTCTGCGGTTTGGCATATGGGAAAAGGATAAGCCTAGATTTAAAACTAAATATTGGTTTACAGTAATGGGGGTGTTCGATGAATTTATAACTTTGTCTTGTTGCTCAAGATTATTTCATGCACTAATGTTTATAAAGTTATTTAACTTGCGTAAAAGTCTGATGGAATGAGTCGCTCTGTTATAGGTAGCAGTGTCGGAGTGGTCCGTATTGAGGAGGCGAAGATTAGATTGGGTTCCATATATCACTCTGCGTCGTACGATGATGTCGTTTTTCGTGTTGGTGATTCTTTCCTCCAGGAAATTCTTATGTGAGAGAGGGAAGGGGTCCGATTGTGGAGTTCATCTCCCGAATCCGTACATTTTAGGAAGCACTTGTTCCTTTTTTTAAATAAGCTCTATACTTTTTTTAAAATAGGTAAAAGTGCAGAGCATTTTTTATAATATTTACACTTGCTCACTCATCTCAATTTAATAATCAAACCAATATTTACAGTATAACTTGAGTATATCTTAATCTAACCAGACTACTAAGCTGATCAACAGCTCTCCTCTGGCTGGACCGAAGGATTATATATATATATATATATATTTATATATATATATATATATATATATATATATATATTATATATATATATATATCTATATATAGATATCTATATATATATATATATATATATATATAAATATATATATATATATATATATATATATATATAGTATAGATATATAGATATAGATATATATATATATATATATATATATATATATATATATATAATATATATATATATATATATATTAGATAGATATAGTATATATGTATATATATATATATATATATATATATATATATATATATATATATATATATATATATATATATAGATATATCTATATATATATATATATATATATATATATATATATATATATATATTATATATAGATATATCTAATATATATATATATATATATATATATATATATATATATATATATATATATATATAGATATCTATATAGATATATATATATCTATATCTATAAATACATATATATATATATATAGATATATATAATATATATATATATATATATATATATATATATATATATATATATATATATATCTATATAGATATATCTATATATATATATATATATATATATATATATATATATATATATATATATCGAATATATATATATATATATATATATATATACATATATATATCCGATATAGTATATATATATATATACTATATATATATATATATATATATATATATATAGTATATATATATATATATACATATCTATATATATATATATATATATATATATATATATATATATATATATATCTATATATATATATCTATATATATATATATATATATCTATATATATATATATATATATATAGATATGAAACTTAATATCTCTTGCGGTGTCGGGGTGGGTTAAGACTTCACTGCCAGTCCTGGAATTGGGAGGTCGCTGGTTCGCGCCCATCGATCGGCAATTCTATTATCGCTTAATAAATTCCAGCTCGGTTAAGCATATATGAAAATATATTAATTCCGAGGTAGAGCAAATTAGATATTAAAGGACATTTGTAGTTCGATATATGCATATGAATCACGGTAATGTGATTGACTTATATGATGACTACGTGCGGGCAAAAGCACTACCACGCCACCAAGAACGAGATGGGTTGATGCAGTCTCCAAAACAAAAAATGCCTGTCCGCGCGAGAGGTATTTCAGGTGGGAGGCGGCATGAACTTATATATCTTGCGGTGTCGGGTTGGTTTAAGGCTTCACTGCCAGTCCTGGAATTGGGAGGTCGCTGGTTCGCGCCTGTCGATCGGCAATTCTATTATCGCTTAATAAATTCCCCCTCAGTTAAGCATATATGAAAATATATTAATTCCGAGGTAGAACGAATTAGATTTTAAAGGATATTTGTAGTTCGATATATGCATATGAATCACGGTAATGTGATTGACTTATATATATATATATATAGATATATATATATATATATATATATATATATATATATGATATATATATATATATATATGTGTGTACAATACATATATACATATATATCTATATATATATATATATATATATATATATATATATATATATATATATATATATATATATGTACATACATATATACATATATATACGGGGGAGACAGAGACGGACACTAGAGGTGTTAGGAAGGGAGGAAAAGGTGCAAGAGATTAGGGTTACATAACTCTGTGTGAGCTGGTGTTACGAGTACTTACGTGAGTTATATTCTTGATGTAGGAATAAATGGTGATTTCAATAGAAATAGGCCAGTAGTGATGTTAATCAGGTAAAGTTTAATGGTGGTTTCAGTGCAAATACACTATTCGTGAGTAGTAAGCCGGCCAGGTTGGAGCTGTACTATGAAGACAGTCTGGTTTAAACTTAGGCCTCACTTTATAGCCTAAGCAAGGTTGTTGTATCACTTGCCTGTTATTAACATGATTTGTGTGAAGAAAATTAGTGGCAGGGTTATGAGTTTTCTTACAATAACCTATAGGGTAGCTTCCACCTACTGGTAAATCCCTAGTCTCTGTTCTCCATAGCTAGCCAGGATAGGGTTATCTGTTTTCCATAGCTAGTCTGGATAGGGCTATCAGTAAGTCCCTAGTCTGTTCTCCATAGATAGCCAGGATAGGGCTATCAGTAAGTCCCTAGTCTGTTTTCCATAACCAGCCAGGATAGGGCTATCCATAAGTGAAGTGCATTACTCTCATGCTAGTCAGGTTTGGTACAAATATTTTTTTTTATAAAATATTCAATTGTTAACCATGTTGGGTATTTCAGTGGTCAAGTTAGAGATTGACTTCCTCCCTAAAAGCTAGCTGGAGTAAATGTTGATTATAGGAATAGGCCTAAACTCACGAGGTTAAATTAGGTACGCAATATTTATATGCAGGCTTTGTAGGAGTTAGGCTAGAGCTGGCGTGCTGAACTATTCGGTCATTATTAATGGAGTACGTAGTTACGTTTCTGTCTGTTACATATTTAAATGGCTACAGTCACATTAGTCACCCATGATTGTAATTGTAAAGTAAAGATATTGTGTTTACTACTGTACTAATCATATATAAAGAATATAAAGTTAATTTGTTTGGCTTTACTGTAACACTAAGAAGGTTGCAATTTAACTTTTAATGTATTTTTGGATCCTTTTGAAATACAAATGTTTTTTTTTAAACATTGTAAATAAATATAATACTGTTAAACTATTGCTGTTGGTATTAATTCTATCTTCCTGTTTCCACTTTGTTCATGTTCTTTAGCCAGTAAAAACACTCCAGGAGAGTCTAATCACTCTTGTTGACAAAAACCTTCCTTCAACATCTACATTCGTGTTTTTCTTTTCTTTTTAAAATTTTCCCAGTGGCTTCAGCTAGTAAAGTGATTATATATATGAAGTTTCAGAACATTTTTAGCAGGACTTTCATATATTCTTTAAATGAGTTCTATACATTTGTATAAATATTTGCACTTGTGCACTTATCTTAATTTAATAATCAAGCCTATATTTGCCGTATAAGTTAAGTATATCTTAGTTTAACAAGACCACTGAGATGATTAACAGCTCTCCTAGGGCTGACCAGAAGGATTAGATATGTTTACGTGGCTAGAAACCAACTTGTTACATAGCAACGGGACCTACAGCTTATTGTGGGATGCGAACCACATTATAACGTAACGAATAAAGTTATATAACACTAATGTGCGTTTTTGGATATCTATAAATAGCCATGCAAAGATATGGAGATTAAAATAAGATTAAGAACACAAATGAGAAGTGCTTCCCCCTTACCCACTTACCCTTGTAGTCGATAGCATCGTCTGCCAATGGAACGATCCTTAGAAACGGCATCACAGCTGGATCTAATATGTGGGATACCGGATCCATAACCTTCACTTTCGGGGAGAACAAGCTGCTGCTAATCTCTCGATAAAAAGAAGCGTTTGGTCTCCGATGACTTGAGTTGAACGAACGATGATTGTTCTTCAGCCGTAAGTCTAAATGAAGGCTAGAGTAGGTTCATTTTCCTGCAGTAATTACCTTGCAACGGAAGCCCTACAGTTCAATATCTGAGAGCGGCGACTCGGATTAGTTGCTTACGTTATCGTGAGTGGGTAAACAAAGTTGGATTCTACAGCAACAGGAATCTGATGATTCATGATTGTTATCCAGATAAAATGTTACTTCGATGTTACAAACGAGATTCTTATTTTATTCATAGTTCTTTAATGAAAGAGTTATAGAATATTAAAAGAGTGTGTTCTCTCCATTTCCAACTTATACAGATAATTGTTATTGCTTAGAAATTCTCAGTTGCAACACATAAATATGGACTATACAACGTTTAACTTGTTATACAGGGTGCCCATAAAGTTCCAGTACCATTATAAGTATTTATTACTCTGAAACCATAATATATAGAGTAATGCATTGAGGAAATGTAGAACATTCTACAAAAAACTGCATTACTTTATGTTATATACTTGTAATGGTACTGGAGCTTTATGGACACAGTCATGGTAATTGCTTTATATCAAAGAAAGATAAAGGAAAGGAAAACGCATCTACGAAAAGTTCTGCAGCACGGAGGCTTTCGCGCATGTGTTGGAGGTTTTCATGATGGTTCTAGAATCGGCAGGAGTGTTGTGGAACTTGACAGGCGCCGACGAGACGTGAGGAACGCCGCAATTTCTGATGCAATACTTTGTCGAGATTCTTCTAAGAAATTCTGGTAATTTCGGGAGTCTGTGATGTTCGATGTTAATCCCCGCCTCCAGAATGCCTTATAAATACAACTGACGAAGTAGGAGGGAGCAGATCATCAGTAAGAATCACAGATCAGATTATCAGTGAGAGACCAGCAGCAGAGATCAGAGATCATCAGAGAGAGATAAGAGAAGAAGGAACAGACGAAGGATCAGAGACGAAAAGGTGCTCGACAGTTGGTTGAATTCTGGTCAAGTTGTCCCTTGTGAGAAGAAACTTTCTACAAGAGGTTTCGAGGATTCCCTGCCCTTCAAGTATCAAGAATAGACATTATTTTCTGCAATACGGAGCCAAGATGACGTCTACAACTACAGTTCTCCTTTTGTGAAGCCACAGCTTCAAGCATAGATCTTCGACAGCGCAAAACTTGCCAGCAAGTATTAACATTAAGTCACTGTTCCCCCATTTCATGCAGTGTAAGACTTTACCATTTTTATGTAAATATGAGATACCATTCTGCATTTATCTTTTGTTAGTAAGCTTGTAAATAAACCTTTGTTCTATTAGTGTTTCTTTATATATTCGTATCGCCAGTTTCAACTGTTGGTGTTGAATTCTTTTTTTTTAATCATAATATCGAACTTGGAGTGGACCTCTCGCAGTTCGTAACATTTTGGCAACCTTGCTTAGAATATTCAGCACTATAACAGTTTGAAACAGGGAGAATATAGAAAGAACCAGAATGAGTGAGATGGTGAAAGAGTTTATTGAGTCAGGTAAGCTCCTAAGTCTAGAGGGGAATGATCTCCGTGAGTATGTTGAAAGGAAAGAAAGAGAAAAGTATGAGAGAGATGAAAGAGCGGCTGAGAGAGAGGAAAGAGCAGCTGAGAGAGAAATGCAGCAACAAGAAAGAGAGAAAGAACGTATGCATGAGTTGGAAATCGCTCGGTTAAGACAAAGCACTAACAGTCAGTCAGGTCAGAACAAAAATAAAACTGATAGGTTAGTTATGAGTGCAGTGCTGAAATTAGTACCAAAGTTTGATGAGGAAGTTGTAACGAAATATTTCATGTGTTTTGAGAAGTTAATGGAAAGAGTAGGTTCTCCCAAAGAAATGTGGACTTTATATTTACAGTTAGTTTTGAGTGGTAGGGCACTTATTGTGTATAGTTGTATGTATAAGGAGGAATGTGATGATTATGATATTGTGAAAGAAACTGTTCTTAGCCCGTACAGGTTAGTACCGGAGGCATACCATAAGAAATTTAGAAGTTTGAGAAAGGACGAGAATATTACGTATGTAGAATATGATAAGAAGTTAGAAAGGCTGTTTTTTGATTGGTTAACTTCTGCTAAAGTTGAGGATTTTGATGGTTTGAAGAACTTAGTGTTGTTAGGAAACTTCATAACGTATCCCCTGAGATTAAGCTTTATATAGAAGATAGCCGAGAAGTATCTTTTGCAGGAGCAAGTAGGTTAGGTGACGAATATAGTCTAACTCATAATTTGAGAGTTAGTAAGAAACGAAATGATCCTTTGTCTGTTAGAGTACAAAACAGTAAAGGTTTCAGTTCTAGTAATATCAATGCGAGTAAAAGTGACTATTCCTGTTATACATGCGGAAAACCTGGTCATAGGTCTAAGCGAGAAATTGTGCAATAGAAAGGAAGGACGGTATGAAACCAGTGTCTCTAGTTAACCTTTCGTCAAGTAGGAATGATATGATGAGAGAAACTAGGAAATTTTTTGGTGAATTTCTGTCAGAAGACGTAGTTTCCTCTCTTGGAGGAGTATTTTCGAGGGAAGTAGTCTCGCTTCGAGACACAGGAGCTGCTGTCTCAATGATTAGGAGAGAGAGTGTGCCGAACAGGGCAGAAATCAATATGGAAGAAAAAGTCATGTTAGGTGGATTTCCTAACACTTGTGTTCTTTGTCCTTTGTTGAAGTTGAGTTTAGAGAGTCAGGTAGCATCAGGAGAAGTGAAACTTGCAGTTGTTGACAGTTTGCCCATTGATAGCATTGACATTATTGTCGGTAATGACTTAACTTTATCCAAGAATGTGAATCCTGTTATGAGGGATATTCCGGTGCCTGAAATGGTAGTAACTAAGTCGGGATTAAATACAGACATGCACTACAGTCATAATTTGTTCGTGGATTCGAAAGAGAGTGAGTTCCTGGATTCGAACGAGAGTGAGTTTGTGGATTCGAACGTGAGTGAGTCCATGGATTCGAACGAGTGTGATATAGGTGGCGAGGTTGATCTTGGCATGATTGTAGCTGAGAGACCGGACTCTTTCGATGTTGACAGTGATTGCCAAGGGGAAGATGTAGCTGTCAAAAATAGCATAGTAAATGTACCGGTATCTAGTACAAGTTACGGTGATGAATTAGCCACTAACCTTGTGGATAAGGATGAGCTAGTCAAGTTTCAGAGAGAAGATGAGACACTAACCCGAATTTTTTAAAGTGAGCTGGATGGTGATCTCGATGATGTGTGTAATGAAACTTTTTGTTTAAAAGACGAAGTTTTGTGTCATTATGTTCATCCTAAGTCAGGTAGTAAAGGGGAAATCACCGAACAATTAGTGGTTCCTAGGAAGCTTCGTGAGCTAGTTTTGAAGTTAGCACATGATGAGCAAGGACATTTAGGAGTAAATAAAACTTTCAAGTGTATCAGTAGGGCATACTTTTGGCCTAAAATGAAGAGTGACGTAAAGAGGTATGTTTTAAGCTGTCATGAATGCCAAATTGCCGGGAAACTGAATCAAGTAATCCCCAGAGCTCCATTGTGTAGTATTCCTTCGGTTGGCGAGCCTCTTGAGAATGTAGTTATCGATATGGTTGGACCTTTGCCTAGAAGTAAGGTAGGGAATATATATCTTTTAACATTCATTGATAGACTAACTCGCTATCCCGAGGCGGTACCCGTAAGAAGCTGTAACGCGAGGACCATAGTTAAATGATTGTTAAATTATTTTTCTAAGTTTGGCCTGCCTCGTACTATACAGTGATAATGGTAGTAATTTTGTATCCAAATATTTCAAGGATAGAATGAAAGAGTTAGGCATTAAACTCGTAACTTCCACACCTTATCATCCCGAATCACAAGGCATTGTGGAGAGATTTCATCAAACGTTAAAGAGTTGTTTACGGAAATTGTGTAAGAACTTCGAACACAACTGAGAAGAAAAGTTACCATTTGTTCTGTTAGCTTTAAGGTTGGCACCGAACGGCACTACAGGATTTAGTCCTTTTGAGCTTGTTTTCGGTCACACCGCTAAAGGTCCTTTGGAAATGTTAAAAGGTAACTTAATGAATAAAGAAGGTAGTGAGGACTACATCACTAATCTACAGAATTATAAAAACAGTTTAAGAGATGCTTGGCAACTAGCAAAGGAGAACGAGAGGGGAAGTCAAGGGGAAACTAAAGGGAAACATGATTGTAGAGCAAAAGAGAGGAGTTTGTGTGTAAGAGATAAAGCTTTAGTACTAGTCCAGAAGGAAGGTTCTGCTTTACCTTAAAAGTTTGAAGGTCCTTTTTCAGTCTTAGAGGAGAGGGGAAATATACATTATAGAATTAATATGGGTAAGAGTAGAGCAAAGTCAATGAATGTAAACTTGCTTCAGAATTATAAAGAATGCCCCGTACCTTGGCCACTGCCAGAGTTCTATGTGACAGTGTTACTGAGAGAAATTAGTTTAGAGAAAATGCAAGAGGTGTTTTAGCCTTTCAGAGTTTTAATCAGACTTCAGAAAATGGAAAAAGTAAGAGAAAAGGATGATGTGATAGCTAATAGCCTCTCTGGAGTTTTCAGAATGAGTAGCCTAATGAGCGTTTTCTATTTTGGCACGAGTGGTTGAGTGAATGGATAAGTATTAAAGCTTTATGCATAATTGTTCCCCTGATGTTTAATTATTGTTTCTCCTAAGAAAAAATAAAATCAGTTGATTTCATTTGTTTCTCCTTTTTGGGGGGCGTGTCATGGTAATTGCTTTATAGCAAAGAAAAATAAAGGAAAGGAAAATGCATCTTCGAGAAGTTCTGCAGCACGGAGGCTTTCACGCGTGTGTGGAGGACACCTGTTCTCATGATGGTTCTAGAATCGGCAGGAGTGTTGTGGAACTTGAGAGGTGCCGACGTGACGTGAGGAACGCCGCAATTTCTGATGCAATACTTTGTTGAGACTCTTCTAAGAAGTTCCGGTAATCTCGGGAGTCTGTGACGTTCGCTGGTAAGCCCAGCCCCCAGAATGCCTTATGAATACGACTGACGAAGTAGGAGGGAGCAGATCATCAGTAAGAGTCACAGATCAGATTATCAGTGAGAACCCAGCAGCAGAGATCAGAGATCATCAGAGAGAGATAAGAGAAGAAGGAACAGACGAAGGATCAGAGACGAAAAGGTACTTGAGAGTCGGTTGAATTCTGGTCAAGTCGTCCCGTCAGGGAGAACGACCGTGGTATTTTCGACGTTGAGCAAGCCTTGCGAGAAGAAACTTTCTACAAGAGGTTTCGAGGAGTCCCTGTCCTTCAAGTATCAAGAATAGACATTATTTTCTCCAATGTAACCTTTGACGTACCAAAGGAGAAAAGTTTTGATTTTGTGTGTCAATTAATTCATGATAAAGAAAATTAGCAAACAAGATAATTAGTTGTTAAAAGTGCTGCCATTTTTATGTCAGAGGACTTGCATTCAATAAGAGAGAGAGAGAGAGAGAGAGAGAGGAGAGAGAGAGAGAGAGAGAGATACTATTGCATTACGTTAATTTCTTGGCTTAAGATAGCATTTAAGTGATTGAACTGTGCCAATTAATCCTACCTTAATTATTAGTAACATCATAAATTTTCATCAAATGAATAAATGTGTCAAACAATTAATAAATATATAAATAAATATAAAATAAGGTAATTTCAGTTCTTATTATTGTATCTATGAATGAATTATATTCTTCAAATGACATCTGTCGTTTAACATTAGTCATAATATATATATATATATATATATATATATATATATATATATATATATGTATATATGTGTGTGTGTGTGTGTGTGTGTGTGTGTGCGTATAAAGAACAAAATAGAACCCTTAGGTTGAATGCATCAATAGCAGATGGTTCAGAATCGCCTCCAGATCTGTATGGAACATACAGCGTGTCCATAAAGTCCCAGTACGTTTAAAAAGTATTTATTGCCAAGAATGGTACTGGGACTTTATGGACACCCTGTATTTTATCAGTATATATCCCTATGAAACCGAAATCGTTCATCACACCTGGTTTTCTTTATGTTATCAATTTCTGAACTCCTTTCAGACGGCTACTAGTTAAATCCCAGCCTAAGTGATTAAGGCTCTCGTGATAAATAACGCTTTCAAAGTAAGTGTTTTTCAACACGAACTTTTGTTTGGCTTTTGCGCTATACTATCGAGGTCGCTATTATTCCTCGAAGGTCACGTAGGAAATATTAAAAGCTTCGCGTGTGAAGTAAGAGTTCTCCACATGTTTGTTTACCATTTAGAATTCTGTGTGTAATAGTAAGTTTCAATAGTGAGTACCACTCGCCATATGTTTAGACTGTATTTTTCATTCGTATTGTTAGGAAAGGAAGTCTGTATGTTAACTATGACATTCAGATGATTTACAACATTACGCAGGGCGTTCATGAAAGACTTACAGATTACACACACGTACACATACATACATAAATACATATGCATATAATTTTATATATATATATATATATATAGATATAATCTATATATATATATATGTATATATATTTAATATATATATATCTATATATATATATATATATATATATATATATATATATATATATTTACATTGATTTACAACTTTTCTGTGGATATTCATGAAAGACATACAGATTATTTACACACACATTTACATACATACATACATACATACATTCATACACAATGCCATACAATATTTTATATATATATATATATATATAAGTCATATCACATTTCCGTGATTCATATACAAATATCGAGCTACAATGTGCCTTTATCCTCTAATGCGCTCTAACCTCCGGATTAATATATTTTTCATATATGCTAACCCGCGAGGGGAATTTTTTTCTCAACCCAGCAGAAAACCCCATATAGATTTGCTTGGGACCAGGGCCCGCGGAACCTATGTTTTTATCCTTTCAAAACCAGGAACGTCAGTGAAGCGTTACCTACTACAACCCCCCCCACCCGCGAGAGGCGAAAAGTTCATGTCGCCTCTCACCCTCAATATACCTTCGCGCGCAGGTAATTAGTGGTTTGGAGACAACATCAACCCACCTCGACTCCGGTAGTGTTTGTAGTGCTTTTGACAGCACGTAGCCAATCTATAAGTCATATCACATTTCCGTGATTCATATACAAATATCGAGCTACAATGTCCTTTAATATCTAATTCGCTCTACCTCGAATTAATATATTTTCATATATGCTAACTAAGGGGAATTTTTTTCGACGTAATAGATTGCCGCCTGGACCAGGGCGCGAACTATGGATCCTTTCAAACCATGAACGTCAGTGAATGACGTTACTACTCACCACCGCGAGAGGCTAAAAATTTGTTCATGTCGCCTCTCACCTCATATACTTTGCGCGCAGGTAATTAGTGGTTTGGAGACAACATCAACCCACCTCGACTCCGGTAGTGTTTGTAGTGCTTTTGACAGCACGTAGCCAATCTATAAGTCATATCACATTTCCGTGATTCATATACAAATATCGAGCTACAATGTCCTTTAATATCTAATTCGCTCTACCTCGGAATTAATATATTTTCATATATGCTTAACCGAAGGGGAATTTTTTTTCTCGATAATAGATTTTGCTGGACCAGGGCGCGAACCTATGGATCCTTTCAAACCCAGGAACGTCAGTGAAGCGTTACCTACTACACCACCGCGAGAGGCTAAAAGTCATGTCGCCTCTCACCCTCATATACCTTTCGCGCGCAGGTAATTAGTGGTTGGAGACAAACATCAACCCACCTCGACTCCGGTAGTGTTTGTAGTGCTTTTGACAGCACGTAGCCAATCTATAAGTCATATCACATTTCCGTGATTCATATACAAAATATCGAGCTAAACAATGTCCTTTAAATATCTAATTCGCTCTACCTCGGAATTAATATATTTTCATATATGCTTAACCGAAGGGGAATTTTTTTCTTCGATAATAGATTTGCCTGGACCAGGGCGCGAACCTATGGGTCCTTTCAAACCCAGGAACGTCAGTGAAGCGTTACCTACTACACCACCGCGAGAGGCTAAAAGTTCATGTCGCCTCTCACCCTCATATACCTTTTCGCGCGCAGGTAATTATTGGTTTGGAGAAACAATCACCCCACTCACTCCGGTAGTGTTTGTAGTGCTTTTGACAGCACGTAGCCATCTATAAGTCATATCACAATTTCCGTGATTCCATATACAAATATCGAGCTACAATGTCCTTTAATATCTAATCGCTCTCCAACTCGGAATTAAATATATTTTTCATATATTGCTTAACCGAAGGGGAATTTTTTTCTCGATAATAGATTTGCCTGGACCAGGCGCGAACCTATGGATCCTTTCAAACCCAGGAACGTCAGTGAAGCGTTACCTACTACACCCCACCGCGAGAGGCTAAAAGTTCATGTCGCCTCTCACCCTCAATATACCTTTCGTTGCGCAGGTAATTAGTGGTTTGGAGACAAATCACCCCCTCGGACTCGGTAAGTTTTTTGTAGTGGCTTTTGGGACGCACGTAAGCCAATGCAATAAATCCCATATCCACATTTCGTGTTCATATACCCGGTTCGAGCTACAATGTTTCCTTTATATCTATTCGCTCTACCTCGGAATTAATATATTTTTCATATATGCTTTTAATCCGAAGGGGAATTTTTTTTCTCGATAATAGATTTTGCCTGACCAGGGCGCGAACCTATGGATCCTTTCAAACCCAGGAACGTTCAATGAATGCTTACCTACTACACCACCGCGAGAGGCTTAAAAGTTCCATGTCGCCTCTCACCCTTCATATACCTTTCGCCGCGAAAGGTAATTCGTGGTTTTGGAGACAACTCAACCCCCTGAACTTCCGGTTTAAGTGTTTGTAGTGCTTTTGAATAGCACGTACCAATCTATAAGTCTATCCACATTTCGGTGAATTCAATATACAAATTTAGCGAGCTACATGTCCTTTCAAAATATCTATTCGCATTCTAACCTCGGAATTAATTTTTATATTTTCATTATGCTTAACCGAATAAATTTTTTTTTCTCGATTTAATAGCCTTTGCCTGGACCAGGGTGCCGGCGAACCTATGGATCCTTTCAAACCCAGGAACGTCAGTGAAGCGTTACCTACTACACCACGCGAGAGGCTAAAAGTCCATGTCGCCTCTCACCCTCATATACCTCGCGCGCAGGTAATTAGTGGTTTGGAGACAACATCAACACCTCGACTCCGGTAGTGTTTGTGAGTGCTTTTTGACAGCACGTAGCCAATCTATAAGTCATATCACATTTCCGTGATTAATATACAAATATCGAGCTACAATGTCCTTAATATCTAATTCGCTCTACCTCGGAAATTTAATATATTTCCATATATGCTTAACCGAAGGGGAATTTTTTTCTCGATAATATATATATTATATCATATATTATATATTATATATTATATATATATTTTAATTATATATCAGGTATGTATATATATATATATATAATATTATATATATATAATGTTATATATATATATATATATGTATAATATATATATATAGTAATTAATATATTATATATATATATTATATATACTTAGTATATTATATATTAATATGCCTAAGTCAGATTCCCGATTAGCATTATTCAATGAACAAGATCAAAAGTAATAAGAAACTTATTTGCGGTAATGTTATTAACCCTTTTGACTAGAAATATAATTTTGTGTCTGAACATTGTCCTCAGTTACTTACAACGGATTTTAATTTGGTTTCAGCAGAATATTTTTGGTCTTACATTACTTACAATAGTAAAGCGTTGGGAGTGCACAGAACCACAGATTAAATATCTAAAATATTCATAAAACAGTTTTTTTTTTTGTAATTCATTACAGTGCTGCACGAAATTTTGTTTCCAAGCATAGTACTTTAATTCAAACGTATCCTAAACCTCCACTTCTGAAAGTAGTTTGGTCTTTGCTTATCTTTAAGTAGTGTTTCGTTCTAGAAATTTGCTTTGTTTGTGTTGATGTATTTGTGTTTGTGTGTGTTAGTGTGCCAGTGATTTAATATGATTATCATGGGTCTGTTTTTCTCTTTCCTCAAAAAAAAAAAAATTGAAAATTTTCTGGAGATTAATGCTAAAAAAATAATTACCTATTTTTGCAGATAGTGTGTGTATGAGTGTGTATGTGTGTGCGCGCGCGCATTTTGTGTGTTTGTGCTTAGCATTACCCGACCGTCGAGAACATTTTATTCAGAAATAATGGAAAGGTTATTTCATTGTTTCGTTTAAAAAAAAAAGAATATATGTTAATGTCATATCTCGTAATTTTTTACTACTGTTCGCTAACGAACTATATATATTTTTTTATATCTAAAAAAGGCCGTACTGCCATAATATTTTCCTATCGTTAGGGGTCAGGATATTCAGAAATAAAACATGGAATCGGATTTGCCGTTGTGCCCAATTTCAACAATAGGTCAGTTTTCCATCAGCACCAGACAAAAAAATTTTTTTATAAATGAGCTATTTTGTATGACCTGAATCGAAAAAAAATAAACAAATCAAGAGATAATTGGAATCCACGGTTGAATGCTGTTTGCCAAATGTTTTGCTGATACTTGCAAATAACATATTTATTGCCTGGAACATCGTCTGATGTAAATCGAAGCTCAGAGAGCCAGGTTCGCTTAACCCTGCTATGATAATACCATTAATCATTCTGTTTAGTTTATCGTATCATTTCACGCATCATTTGGTGTCGTCGTCAAAATGAGTCGCATCGACAATGCATTGAAGGACTTATTACGAGTTGTCGAGTCGATGACACGACTGGACTAATTATATTAAAGCTTTTATTTTGATGAGACTAACAGGTGAAATTCCACTTGGATTAAAACGCCAAGTCTAACCATGGAGGGAAAATATAGTATAAAGGAATAAATGTATCTGCCACTTTCAGGTTAACGAGTAATCCAGGACATTACAGGTATAGTAGATTCACATCACCGGTGCATTTGATGTCTAGGCCAGTCCCTTACGACGCTACTGATTGGCTGTTGATAAGCCAATCACAGAGCTGGAAACCCTCAGTCTCTCGAGAGAGTTCTAAGAGGCAGGATGAATTTTCCACCTCTCCTGAGGGATACTTTTGAAAGCAGTATCCCTCAGGAGTGGTGGAAAATACACCTTCCCTATGTGAACTCTTTCGAGAAACTGAGAGTTCCCAGCCCTGTGATTGGCTTATCAACAGGCAATCAGGAGCGTCGTAAGGGACTGGCCTAGACATCAAATGCACGGTTGATGTGAATCTACTATAGCAATATGATGCCCTTATAAGAGTCGGTATTCTGAGAATGATTGCCCATGGCAGTGCAATTCCCCAAAGCTCGTCAACTGAAGGGAACGGTTACCAGCAACGATAATGATTGGTTGACCGAATAAAACAAAAAAATATAGAAGACAAAATGGTGAGAATAAAGATGGCTCTAAGATCAAAAGAGGAGGAATGAGTACAGGAGAGAGAAGATAAATCTGGTAGGCTATTTTAGCTTTTGTCCACCAAAGTTACAAGTCTAGATTTAGAACACGAGAGTAATTACATCAGTAGGGTTTACCACATGAAGATTTTGTTAATTAAAAATAGGACTCCTGCAAAATGATAGTATGAATTCAGACAAAGTTACTGTCCATTTTGACAATGTTAAACAAATAGTGAACATATGAGGACAAGATAACATAATCGTTCTATTGTTATTATATTATTATTATTATTATTATTATTACATATATATATATATATATATATAGTATATATATATTATAATAATATATATATATATTTGTAAGGCAAAAAGATAGTATGCATTCAGACAAGTCACCCCCCATTTTGAACTCAAGTTGGGAACAGACGAGAGAACATAATAATTTTACTTTAGTTTTAATTTACATTTGTAAGGATATTTCTTTGAATATTATTATTTATCTATCACTAACTGCCGCATATTTAAGTCACTCTACAAATTCCGTCATAAAACGAATTCAATAATTGAAAAAATAAAAATAAATAACCCTCATACATAAATTTAGCATAAAGTTACAGGGACGAAAAACGTACACTATGGTATATTTCACGTCTTTGTTTATTTTGCGAACTCGACAAGAAAAATTGTGCTTGCAATGTTTTCCGTCACAAGCAATGTCAATAACACAATGGGACAAACAGCAGAATTTGTTCGTGTTCCGAACACGCGTCGTCTTTGAGATATGGTCGCAATTTTCATATTTTACTTGCTCAACAATGCAGTGGGTATTATTCCTCATGGCTCCGTATCGAGGAAGATATCTACTGTTACTTGTCCAATTATTTCTTATTGCCAGCGGAGAATTTTAAGGAATTTATTCGTAATTAACAAAATGGACAAACCTTCCTTTAGTCGAGCAGACTAGCTAAAATTATATATATGGATTTGGTGTTGTACACTTAATTTCAATGTGTGTGATATATATATATATATATATATATATATATATATATATATATATATATATATATATATATATATATATATATATGCATAAGCTACAAATGTCCTTTAATAACCAATTCGCTCTACCTCGGAAATAATATATTTTCATATATGTTAACAGAATTTTTCAGTTGATAATAATTTCGTCCTCCCGTGAAATTATCAACTAAAAAATTCCCCCTTCGGTTAACATATATGAAAATATATTAAATTCTGAGGTAGAGCGAAGTAGATATTAAAGGAGCTTTGTAGCTTAATGCTTGTAATATATGAATCACGGTGATGTGGTAAGAATTCATATATATATATTATATGAAATTTCCTTTTTTCAACATCGTATTTTACAATTTAATTGCATTTCCCACACAACTTCAAATACTATGGAAAACTAGTTTGCCAAGACTCTATAAATTAAGAACATTTGTTCATACCTGAAGTGTCCGGTTGTAAGATGTGTTCTGATAAAGAAACGAGTGTTATTATACAAAAATAATGTTACTACCTGCTTATCAATAGTAAGGAGGCCATTTGGAGAACGTCTATGAGGACATCAGTTACTGTCGTGAGCTGAACACTTTTAATTTTTATGGCTAAATATTGATCACCTTGACGTGAAATACTGGCTTGCAAATAAGTGAGTGACTGTAATTTGTCTACCGACAGGTATTAATGGTACCTGGTTTGCAGGTGCATTAGCCGCTAATGGTTGCATTGCAATGACAGTATCATGTTGTCAAAGAAAGATTAGTTACATATACTTGGAATTGCTGAATAAATAGAGGAAGGGAAATGACTTTGAAGATACCTTAGCTATCGGACAAAATCCTTGGATTAACAATGTCCACAAAAGCTGTGAGAATATCATCCTAACCTCGAGTTTGGGTAGGAACTAGAAAA
>NC_087205.1:11881130-11886130 GCF_015104395.2 Macrobrachium nipponense | reverse complement strand
CGTCCAAGTGGACGGGGACGAAATCAGGACAGTCAGTGATGCTATCCAATCAGCCAACAGAGACGCTATAAGTTCATATCGATTCTGACCTTACAAATCACCCTCGAACTCGGTGCTTTCGTAATTAGAATCGATATGAAACCCCGTCTACCATGTTAGCCAATTCGAGCGTTTGACAGCACGTAGCCTTTTGTTATGAATAATTATCACATCGAACCGTGAATCACCACGAAGATGAAAGGAAAGCCATCCTTGGTATACTGCGAAGAGGAACCACCCCCCTAGCGCCATATAACAAAAAAACAGCAAGGATTTACTGCAAACCAAACCTTACGGCCTCATTGGTAATGAAGAATAGTACGGCCCCATCGACGGAGAAAGAGGTTAACTCTGATATAGTATACAAGTTTGTCTGTGCTGACGAGCAATGTCAGTCCCCCCAAAAATGCTATATGGGACACACAACCACTACACTCAAACGTCGCATGCAGGCCCACAGAAACCAAGAAGCCATTCATCAGCACTTTGAGGATACCCACAATAAAAAACCATCCTTGCAAGAACTTCTCACAAACACCAAAATAATACACAAGGAAGGCAACTACAATCGTTTATTGATATCAGAAGCAGTCAGCATCGCCATGCAACGCCCCAACCTTAACATCCAACGTGAGGCAGACCGATCCTTGCCCTCGTGTAGGAGGCAGCCCTTCAACCGCGTGGAACAAAACCACCACACGCAGACAGGAGCGCACACTGACATTCAGTGAATTAAACATATATGTAATTAATATATATTTATGTATAATGTGTAAATAATAACTTACTTTCAACTTTTTATATAATTTTTGTTATTAACATATTTATTTATTTGTCTTATTTTATGTTTCACCATAGTATTTTGTAAATACTTAAAACTAGGTATCTGGCAATTGTACTACCTTTCCGTCCTCATGACGTCACAAAGCGCATGTAAGCTCATATATGTATTCTACGGGCTGCTCCGTGAGCAAGAGCCCGTGCTGGCATAAAGCCATCTTAATAAAAAACAACAACAACATATTTGTATCAGTACGCTTGATAACGTCAATATGTATAGGTTGACGAAACAGCTGTCGCGTGTAAAAATACTGGAGTAAATGGAAGAACCCCATTATGTGTCCATTAGTAACCTGAACAATGAAGTAAAGAAAATAATTAGAAAATATGAAGCAATTTCAAAAAAGCTGGTTAACAGTGAGAAAGCCATTCTATTCAATGAATGTTGTATCCGTGAAAAATTGTGCCCTAGAAGTGTATATATATATATATATATATATATATATATATATATATATATATAATATATATATTATATATATATATATATATATATATATTATATATATATATATATATAGTATATGTGTGTGTTGTGTTATAAAATAGGATAACTATGATAGACCAAAAATAATAATAATAATAATAAGAAAGCCTTCGACATGATACCACACACATGGCTAATAGAGTGCCTGAAAATATATGGGGCAGAGGAAAACACCATCAGCTTCCTCAAAAATACAATGCGCAACTGGAATACAATACTTACAAGCTCTGGAATAAGACTAGCAGAGGTTAATATCAGGAGAAGGATCTTCCAGGGCGACTCACTGTTCCCATTACTCTTCGTAGTAGCCATGATTCCCATGACAAAAGTACTACAGAAGATGGATGCCGGGTACGAACTCAAGAAAAGAGGGCAAACAGAATCAACCATCTGATGTTCATGGACGACATCAAGCTGTATGGTAAGAGCATCAAGGAAATAGATACCCTAATCCAGACTGTAAGGATTGTATCTGGGGACATCAGGATGGAGTTTGGAATAGAAAAATGTGCCTTAGTCAACATACGAAAAGGCAAAGTAACGAGAACTGAAGGGATAAAGCTACCAGATGGGAGCAACATCAAACACATAGATGAGACAGGATACAAATACCTGGAAATAATGGAAGGAGGGGATATAAAACACCAAGAGATGAAGGACACGATCAGGAAAGAATATATGCAGAGATCAAGGTGATACTCAAGTCAAAACTCAACGCCGGAAATATGATAAAAAGCCATAAACACATGGCAGTGCCAGTAATCAGATACAGCGCAGGAATAGTGGAATGGACGAAGGCAGAACTCCGCAGCATAGATCAGAAAACCAGGAAACATATGACAATACACAAAGCGCTACACCCAAGAGCAAATACGGACAGACTATACATAACATGAAAGGAAGGTGGGAGAGGACTACTAGGTATAGAGGACTGCGACAACATCGAGAACAGAGCACTGGTGCAATATCTGAAAACCAGTGAAGACGAGTGGCTAAAGAGTGCATGGGAAGAAGGACTAATAAAAGTAGACGAAGACCCAGAAATATACAGAGACAGGAGAATGACAGACAGAACAGAGGACTGGCACAACAAACCAATGCACGGACAATACTTGAGACAGACTAAAGAACTAGCCAGCGATGACACTTGGCAATGGCTACAGAGGGGAGAGCTAAAGAAGGAAACTGAAGGAATGATAACAGCGGCACAAGATCAGGCCCTAAGAACCAGATATGTTCAAAGAACGATAGACGGAAATAACATCTCTTTCATATGTAGAAAGTGCAATACGAAAAATGAAACCATAAACCACATAGCAAGCAAATGTACGGCACTTACACAGAACCAGTACAAAAAGAGGCATGATTCAGTGGCAAAAGCCCTCCACTGGAGCCTGTGCAAGAAACATCAGCTACCTTGCAGTAATAAGTGGTACGAGCACCAACCTGAGGGAGTGATAGAAAACGATCAGGCAAAGATCCTCTGGGACTATGGTATCAGAACGGATAGGGTGATACGTGCAAACAGACCAGACGTGACATTGATTGACAAAGTCAAGAAGAAAGTATCACTCATTGATGTCGCAATACCATGGGACACCAGAGTTGAAAAGAAAGAGAGGGAAAAAATGGATAAGTATCAAGATCTGAAAATAGAAATAAGAAGGATATGGGATATGCCAGTGGAAATCGTACTCATAATCATAGGAGCACTAGGCACGATCCCAAGATCCCTGAAAAGGAATCTAGAAAAACTAGAGGCTGAAGTAGCTCCAGGACTCATGCAGAAGAGTGTGATCCTAGAAACGGCACACATAGTAAGAAAAGTGATGGACTCCTAAGGAGGCAGGATGCAGCCCGGAACCCCACACTATAAATACCACCCAGTCGAATTGGAGGACTGTGATAGAGCAAAAAAAAAAATAATAATAATAATAATAATAATGGGCTCATACATCAGTGCTGAAATCACAAAGAACAAGAAAACGAAAATTCATGCACTGTCTTTATCTATTCATACAAAAAAAGCTCGAATAATAAAAGTATAATCATAATTAATGACTCCTGATTTATAGACGAGTAGCTTTGAAGACTCATCATAAATAAAATTTTCATGGAAAAAATACAGAAAACATCAGACTAATTAATTATCCGTCATGCGACGCTCATTGATTTCATTTTATTATATACTATTTTTAAATAAAAGCTCTAAATTAAGGGCACTTTTATACTGAGGTGGGACAAAGCAGAATCATCCTACTTCGCAGCTTTCCCCGAAAATCTAGTGTTCGTTGATCTTCTTGATTACGCTTTCATTCAACAATGCAATTAGCATGACATATAAATTTTTTCATCTTTTCATAATTTTAAGATTTTTTTTTTTATGTTTGCTCGACAAGAGTTGATAGAAGCGCGCATTACATATTTATCTTTGCATCTTTTCATAATTTGGCGATTTTCTTATTTTGTGTTAATTTTTGCTCATGAAGAGTTCCTAGAAATGTGCATTACATATTTATTTTTGCATCTTTTCATTATTTTCCAGCTTTTTCTATTTTACGTTTAGCTTTTCTCGACAAGAGCTGGTGACTTAAAAATTATAGAAATGTCATATTTAAACAAAAATTAATATATCTTTTCCAATTAGAGCAATTAAATTTGCCCGCTCGTAAAGGACTCCTCAATTTTTTTAGAAATTACTCGATAATGTCACATTCCCAAATTATCTTTTTTTTATCGTTTACCTTTCGAGCCCAAAAAGAATTTATAAAAAAATAATTGCTTCCTTTTTCATTTTTTACTTTTTATTGACAGCCATATTGCCATGTCAACTTATATCTTTTTTTTACAGCGCGAACTGGATATCATTAATCAAAGCAAAAAAATGTTCGTTTATAAGTCAGACAGAAAAAAACATAAACTATAAAAATGCAATACGTGGAAGACGCTTCGTAGCAAACTGTTTAAATGTTCACAGATATATCTAGTTCGTCTGTTTCAACAGAGAATAATTCAGATTTTGCGAATCCAGTTGATAGTTTCTTTGGCAGCTTGATTTAATGCATTATTTGTCCTTACCAGGAAAGTGTGAAAATCAGCATATCTTCTATAATACACACACACACTATATATATATATATATATATATATATATATATATATATATTATATATATATATATATATATATATATATATATATATAGTGTGTGTGTGTGTGTGTGTGTGTGTGTGTGTGTAAAAATGTTCTATTACAGCAGAATTCCAGGAGCCCATGAAAACACCAAAATGTATAGAGACAAATACTATATTTCAGAGAATGCTGTCTCCCTCTTCAGGTAGATGAATAAGAAAAGTTACAGGAAAGGTGGTATTTATACCAAGAGGTCCATCCACAGGTAAGCCAATTTAGGTCACTCCCGCTGATAATCTTCCTTTAATCTTCCTAAGCATTGGTTGAATGAAAAGCTTGTCGATGACATCTGAATCCCAAGCTCTGTTTAATCAAGGCCGACTCCATCAAATGACTCTTGTACCGGCAGTTGCTGCTATAAACTATTATGTGACAATTTCCAGTTTATTCTATGGTTATGTTCTTTTATATGTTAAAAATAGCTGAGTTCTGTGGTCCACAC
>NC_087205.1:11841130-11873630 GCF_015104395.2 Macrobrachium nipponense | reverse complement strand
TGTTATTTTTTTAATGGCATTGTTCTATTTTTCTTATTGTACTTTGAAGAAAAGAAGTTATGTGTGTGAGTGTGTCTACTGTTACATTTAAGTAACATTAGAATATGTGTTTCCTTTAATTAAGTGGATTCTAATTGCATATTTGTTTTGTTTCATTTCCGCTATTTCGAGAAGGTTTGGGAAATTACCGAGAACAGGAATATGCCTGTTTTATACAGAAGTACCAAAGGACTGTTTTGCAGAGGGAGGGATCTGCTGAACCAGACCATTCCAGAAAGTCGCAACCCCTATATAAGAAGAAGAAAGTGTCCGTGACGGGGAGACAGAGACGGACACTAGAGGTGTTAGGAATGGAGGGATCTGCAGAACCAGACCATTCCAGAAAGTCGCAACCCCTATATAAGAAGAAGAAAGTGTCCGTGACGGGGAGACAGAGACGGACACTAGAGGTGTTAGGAATGGAGGGATCTGCAGAACCAGACCATTCCAGAAAGTCGCAACCCCTATATAAGACGAAGAAAGTGTCCGTGACGGGGAGACAGAGACGGACAACTAGAGGTATGGAATGGAGGGATCTGCAGAACCAGACCATTCAGAAAGTCGCAACCCCCGATATAAGAAGAAGAAAGTGTCCGTGACGGGGAGACAGAGACGGACACTAGAGGTGTTAGGAATGGAGGGATCTGCTGAACCAGACCATTCCAGAAAGTCGCAACCCCTATATAAGAAGAAGAAAGTGTTCGTGACGGGGGAGACAGAGACGGACACTAGAGGTGTTAGGGAGGGAGGAAAAGGTGCAAGAGAATAGGGTTACATAACTCTGTGTGAGCTGGTGTTACGAGTATTTACGTGAGTTATATTTTTGATGTAAGAATAAAAGGTTATTTCAATAGAAATAGGCCACTAGTGATGTTAATCAGGTAAAGTTTAATGGTGGTTTCAGTGCAAATACACTATTCGTGAGTAGTAAGCCGGCCAGGTTAGAGCTGTACTATGAAGACAGTCTGGTTTAAACTTAGGCCTCACTTTATAGCCTAAGCAAGGTTGTTGTATCACTTACCTGTTATTAACATGATTTGTGTGAAGAAAATTAGTGGCAGGGTTATGAGTTTTCCTAGAATTACCTATAGGGCAGCTTGCACCTACCAGTAATTCCCTAGTCTCTGTTCTCCATAGCTAGCCAGGATAGGGTTATCAGTAAGTCCCTAGTCTGTTTTCCTTAGCTAGTCTGGATAGGGCTATCAGTAAGTCCCTAGTCTGTTTTCCATAACTAGCCAGGATAGGGCTATCAGTAAGTCCCTAGTCTGTTCTCCATAGCTAGCCAGGATATGGCTATCAGTAAGTCCCTAGACTGTTCTCCATAGTTAGCCAGGATAGGGCTATCAGTAAGTCCCTAGTCTGTTTTCCATAACTAGCCAGGATAGGGCTATCAGTAAGTCCCTAGTCTGTCTCCATAGTTAGCCAGGAGAGGGCTATCAGTAAGTCCCTAGTCTGTTCTCCATAGCTAGCCAGGATAGGGCTATCAGTAAGTCCCTAGTCTGTTTTCCATAACTAGCCAGGATAGGGCTATCAGTAAGTCCCTAGTCTGTTCTCCATAGCTAGTCTCTGTTCTCCATAGGTAGTCCGTCTCCATAGAGAGAGCTATCAGTATGTCCCTAGTCTGTCTCCATAGCTAGCCTGGATAGGGCTATCAGTAAGTCCCTAGTCTGTTCTCCATAGCTAGCCAGGATAGGGCTATCAGTAAGTCCCTAGTCTGTTTTCCACAACTAGCCAGGATAGGGCTATCCATAAGTGAAGTGCATTACTCTCATGCTAGTCAGGTTTGGTACACCTACCAGTAAATCCCTAGTCTCTGTTCTCCATAGCTAGCCAGGATAGGGTTATCAGTAAGTCCCTAGTCTGTTTTCCTTAGCTAGTCACGATAGGGCTATCAGTAGTCCCTAGGGCTATCCATAAGTGAAGTGCATTTTAGAAAATATTCAACTGTTAACCATGTTGGGTATTTCAGTGGTCAAGTTAGAGATTGACTTGCTCCCTAAAAGCTAGCTGGAGTAAATGTTGATTATGGGAATAGGCCTAAACTCACAAGGTTAAATTAGGTACGCAATATTTATATGCAGGCTTTGTAGGAGTTAGGCTAGAGCTGGCGTGCTGAACTATTCGGTCAATAATGGAGTACGTAGTTACGTTTCTGTCTGTTACATATTTAAATGGCTACAGTCACATTAGTCACCCATGATTGTATTTGTAAAGTAAAGATACTGTGTTTACTACTGTACTAATCATAGATAAGGAATATAAAGTTAATTTGTTTGGCTGTACTGTTATACTAAGAAGGTTGCAATTTAACTTTTAATGTATTTATGGATTCTTTTGAAATACAAATGGTTTTTTTTAAACATTGTAAATAAATATAATACTGTTAAACTATTGCTGTTAGTATTAATTCTATCTTCCTGTTTCCAATTTGTTCATATTCTTTAGCCAGTAAAAACACTCCAGGAGGTTCTAATCCCTTTTGTTGACAAAAACCTTCCTTCGACATCTACATTAGTGTTTTTTCTTTTCTTTTTAAAATTTTCCCAGTGGCTTCAGCTAATAAAGTGATTATATATATGAGGTTTCAGAACATTTTTAGCAGAACTTTCATATATTCTTTAAATGAGTTCTATACTTTTTAAAATAGCTAAAAGCATTGAGCATTTTTATAAATATTTGCACTTGTGCACTTACCTGATTTAGTAATCGAGCCTATATTTGCTGTATAAGTTAAGTATATCTTAGTTTAACCAGACCACTGAGCTGATTAACAGCTCTCCTAGGGCTAGCCAGAAGGATTAGATATGTTTACGTGGCTAGAAACCAACTGGTTACGTAGCAACGGGACCTACAGCTTATTGTGGGATCCGAACCACGTTACAACATAACGAATAAAGTTATATAACACTAATGTGCGTTTTTGGATGTCTATAAATTTCCATGCAAAGATATGTGGATTAAAATGAGATCAAGAACACAAATGAGAAGTGTTTTCCGCTTACCCACTTACCCTTGAAGTCGACAGCATCGTCAGCCAATGAAAAAAAGAAGTGTTTGGTCTCCGATGACTTGAGTTGAACGAACGATGATTGTTCCTCCGCCGTAAGTCTAAATAAAGGCTAATTGCATCCATTCTTGGCAAGGGTAGGTTAATTTTCATGCAGTAATTGCTTCGCAATGGAAGCCCTGGCGTTCAATATCTGAGAGCGGCGACTCGGATTAGTCGCTTACATTATCGTGAGAGGGTAAACAAAGTTGAATTCTACACCAACAGGAATCTGATTCATGATCGTTATCCAGATAAAATGTTACTTCGATGTTACAAACGAGATTCTTATTTTATTCATAGTTCTTTAACGAAAGAGTTATTGAATATTCAAAGAGTGTGTTCTCTGCATTTCCAACTTATACAGATAATTGTTATTGCCTATAAATTCTCAGTTGCAACACATAAATATGGACTGTACAACCTTTAACTTGTTAGACAGGGTGCCCATAAAGTCCCAGTACCATTACAAGTATTTATGGCTCTGAAACCATAATATATCGGGTAATGCATTTTTTTGTAGAATGAAATGCTCTGAATGTAAACTTGAGGAAATGTAGAACATTTTAGAAAAAACTGCATTACTTTATGTTATATAGTTTCTGAGCAATAAATACTTGTAATGGTACTGGGGCTTTATGGACACTGTCATGGTAATTGCTTTATAGCAAAGAAAGATAAAGGAAAGGAAAACACATCTTCAAGAAGTTCTGCAGCACGGAGGCTTTTGCGCGTGTGTTGGAGGCGCCTGCTCTCATGATGGTTCTAGAATCGGCAGGAGTGTTGTGGAACTTGACGTGAGGAATGCCGCGATTTATGAGTCAATAGTTTCTCGAGATTCTTCTAAGAAGTTCCGGTAATCTCAGGAGTCTGCGACGTTCGCTGGTAATCCCCGCCCCCAGAATGCCTTATAAATATGACTGACGAAGTAGGAGGGAGCAGATCATCAGTAAGAGTCACAGATCAGATTATCAGTGAGAGCCCAGCAGCGGAGATCAGAGATCATCAGAGAGAGATAAGAGAAGAAGGAACAGATGAAGGATCAGAGACGAAAAGGTGCTCGAGAGTTGGTTGAATTCTGGTCAAGCCAGGGAGAACGTTCTGACCGAGGTATTTTCGACGTTGAGCAAACCTTGAGAGAAGAAACTTTCTATAAGAGGTTTCGAGGAGTCCCTGCCCTTCAAGTATCAAGAATAGACATTATTTTCTGCAATACAGAGCCAAGAAGACGTCTACAACTACAGTTCTCCTTTTGTGAAGCCACAGCTTCGAGCATAGATCTCCTACAGCGGAAAACTTGCCAGCAAGTATTAACATTACGTCACTGTTCCCCCAGTTCATGCAGTGTAAGATTTTGCCTTTTTTATGTAAATAGGAGACACCATTCTGCATTTATCTTTGTTAGTAAGCTTGTAAATAAAACTTTTTTCTGTTAGTGTTTCTTTCTATAATCGTATCCCCAGTTTCAACTGTTGGTTTTGAATTCTTTTTTTTTTTATCATAATATCTCGTAACAGACACCCAGTACTTCCGTTTCACAGATTTGGGATGAGTTTCGAATCTTTCTGACAAGCACACAGAGTAGTACAGTCAACTAATTGCCAATTACTTCAATAACTGTTAGGGGAACAAATCCAAAATAGCATTTCCTCCAAACTTTACTTCTTTCCATAAATAACTGGTATTCCAACCGTTGGTTCCCGAGGCCTGTAAAAATGAATCTATTTGCGCCAACATAGGATTATATTTTTGTATGTGTGTAAATCTGTATTAGAAAAAACTCACATGTTTACAGATTAAGAAGCAAATCTCGTGCAGTACTTATCGTTAGCAGATAATCGAAATCAGAGAAACACATAGAATTCCAGTTCTATTGGAAACAATCTTGAGTCTGCTGCTATCCTGATATATATTCTGTGATCTTGTTCCCCATTCCAAGTATGTTTGTTAATAATAAGCATATGTTGTTACCTTAGCTACCTCAAGGGATCACAGGAGAAAAACTACACGACAACATCCAGTGTTTTAACTTTTCAACCGCTCTGGGAAAATTATATGATAAAAGCATATGATACATTTTTTATCTATATTGAATTTAATCCTTTACCGCTTTTCTTTTGACATATATATGAAGAATGATACAGTTTATTTGTCAAGTAGCAAAATTATTTATAAGGAGCTTCTTAATTTAAATATATAAATGAATGGTGGTGCTATTACTGTTTTGAGGAAATAATTTCAAACTACTCAATATTTTCAGTAAATTGTCAATATTCACCAGTACCAAAATTTTATATATATAATATATATTAATATTATTATAATATCTATATATATATGATAGAATATATATATATATATATATATATATACTATTATATATATATATAATATATATATATTATATATATATATATAGATATATATATATATATATATATAGTATACATATATAGATATACTATAGATATATATAATAATATATATAAATAATATATATAGATACATTATTTAATATTATATATATATATATTATATATCTAATTATATATATATATGTGTGTGTGTGTGTGTGGTGTGTGTGTGTGTGTGTGTGTGTGTGTGAGTGTGTGTGTGTGTGTATGCGTACATATAACACACACACACAAGTGCTAATAACTGTATAATCGTAAAGAAATCAAGTAAAATGTAGGTTACCTTTACCATACAAATCGTCTAAAAATATAAATAAATTTGAAATGGGTGGAAGAACGTGCCTTATTATATGCAGAGTTGCAAAGACATCATGAATTATTCATTTGCGAAGTGATAAAAACGATTTTTTTAAGTGACCAAAAACATGTTTGCTAGAAGTAAGGTAGATATCATTCAGAATGAATGAGAGAAGACTAAACGAAATAACACGATCAAGAAAATTATGATCAGTTACGTGTGAAGGAAATAGTACGTGAACAAGATGAAAAAAGAACTAATATTCTTGTAAATACTTTAACAACATAATAAAAGAATATTATAATAAATGCGACATACAACTTATTCTAATCCTTTATTGTAAACTTTGACGTACTAAAGGAGGAAAGTTTAGATTTTTTGTGTCAATTAATTTTTGATAAAGAAAATTAGTAAACAAGATAATTAGTTGTTATAAGTGCTACCATTTTTATGTCAGAGGACTTGCATTAAATAAGAGAGAGAGAGAGAGAGAGAGAGAGAGAGAGAGAGAGAGAGAGAGATGAGAGAGAGAGAGAGATACTATTGCATTACGTTAATTTCTTGCCTAAATATTGCCTTTAAGTGATCGAACTGTGCCAATTAATCCTACCTTAATCATTAGTAACATCATAAATTTTCATTAAATGAAGAAATGTGCAAAACAATTAATAAATATATAAATAAATTAAAAATTAAGTAATTTCAGTTTTTTTTTATTATTGTATCTCTGAATGAATTATATTCTGCAAATGACATCTGGCGTTTAACAATAGTCATAATATATATACGTATATATATATATATATATATATATATATATATATATATATATATATATATATATATATATATATATATATATTATATACTATTATATATATATATATATATATATATATATATACTATATATATATATATATATATATAATATAATTACATATATATATATATATATATATATATATATATATATATATATCTATATATATATATATATAAAGAACAAAACAGAACCCTTAGGTTGAATGCATCAATAGCAGATGGTTCCGAATCTCCTCCAGATCTGTATGGAACGTACAGCGTGTCCATAAAGTCCCAGTACGTTTACAAGTATTTATTGCCCAGAATGGTACTGGGACTTTATGGACACCCTGTGTATCATCACTATATATCCCTATGAGACCAGAATCGTTCATCACACCTGGTTTTCTTTATGTTATCAATTTATAAACTCCTTTCAGACGGCTACTAGTTAAATCCCAGCCGAGGTGATTAAGGCTCTCGTGATAACTAACGCTTTCAAAGTAAGTGTTTTTCAACACGAACTTTTGTTTGGCTTTTGCGCTATACTATCGAGGTCGCTATTATTCCTCGAAGGTCACGTAGGAAATATTAAAAGCTTCGCGTGTGAAGTATGAGTTCTCCATATGTTTGTTTACCATTTAGAATTCTATGTGTAATAGTAAGTTTCATTAGTGAGTACCACTCGCCTATGTTTGGACGGAATGTTTCATTCGTTTTGTTTGGAGAGGAAGTCTGTATCTTAAGTATGACATTCAGATGATTTGCAACATTACGCTAGCCTTTCATGAAAGACTTACAGATTACACACACGTTCACATACATACATACATACATAAATACGTATGCATATAATTGTATATATATATATTATATATATATATATAGATATATATATATATATATATATATATATATATATATATATATATATATATATATATATATATATATATATATATATATATATATATATATATTTTACATTGATTTACAACTTTTTTGTGGATGTTCATGAAAGACATACAGATTATATACACACACTCATTTACATACATACATACATACATACATACATACATACATACATACATACATACATACATACATACATACATACATACATATATTTATGAATATATGTATGTAAATGTCTGTGTCTGTATGTGTGTATGTGTGTAATCTATAAGTCTTTCATGAACAGAAAAGTTGTAAATCAATGTCCAAATCCCATTGCTATTGGTCTTTCTATGACTACTGCCATAACTATCTATCCAAAATCCTAATAAACGGATTCTAAGTAAATTGAAAATCTACCTGTATTGGAATATTTAGAATTTATTCATATCTCTCTCCCCCACCTTCATTTTCGCTGGTAATGATAATCATACATTCATTGTTAATACCCGCTTTATCATTCCCCTCTTGTTCTTTTTTTTTCCAAAGAAGGGTTTTTTTCATATTAAACGTTTTACAACACGATGGTATCTTTCTAAAGAGCTTTAGGAAACTGAAAATTCGAAATGTTTTGCACAGTGTAATCTCAGATAATGAATATTATATATACAGTATATGTACAAGACACGTAACCTTTATCAAACATTTTGTTTTTATTTTGATTCTCCAGTAGCAGTATCTTACGAAAAACAGAAGTATACGTCTATGAATAGGCACTGAAAAACATAACCTAGTTTGATTCAGCTGGACTTCATGAAGGCTCGTTTTAATCTCATTGATATACTGAAATAAATGTATAAATATATCTTTTTTTTAAGCTATATACTTTAGAAACACAAACCAGTCATGAAATTAAATAAAATTATCAAGAGCTTGCTATGTTGAGTGCGGCAATATGACATGTTAAGGAGTCTTTAGGACACAAAAAAAATAAAAAGAGGAAATTGGAAATTACTTCAGTAAAACCGAGCCAAAAAATAGTTATCTTTAGATTGCTGATTTCTTTCTCATTTCCAGAGATTGATTAGTTATAAGCCAAACAGATACTCCAAATACATTAGTCACCAAAGCAGATACAAGTCACGAATATTTATTGATTAGTTATAAGCCAGATAGATGCTCCAATACATTAGTCAACAAAGTCAAGAATATTTAACAAATTGATATGACTTTCCCGAAGGAAATGAGTGACAATATTGATTCCGGATATGACGTTGCTATGGATACCATTAGGCAAGCATTTCCAAAGTATTGCAATATCCACGACGAAATATTGCAAATATTAGGGCAATAAACTTAACTATATATACATACATATATATATATATATATATATATATATATATATATATATATATATATATATATATATATATATATATGCCTAAGTCAGATTCCGATTAACTTTATTCAATGAACAAGATCAAAAGTAATAAGTAACTTATTTGCGGCAATATTATTAACCCTTTTGACTAGAAATATGATTTTGTGTCTGAACATTGTCCTCAGTTACTTACAACGGATTTTAATTTGGTTTCAGCAGATCTGAAATATTTATAAAACAGTTTTTCTTTTTGTAATTCATTACAGTGCTGCACGAAATTTTGTTTCCAAGCATAGCACTTTAATTCACACGTATCCTAAACCTCCGTTTCTGAAAGTAGTTTGGTGTTTGCTTATCTTTAAGTAGTGTTTCGTTCTAGATATTTGCTTTGTTTGTGTTGATGTATTTGTATGTGTGTGTGTTAGTGTGCCAGTGATTTAATATGATTATCATGGGTCTGTTTTTCTCTTTCCTCAAAAAAAGAAAATGAACATTTTCTGTAGATTAATGCTAAAAATATATATACTCATTTTTGCTGATTGTGTGTGTGTGTGTGTGTGTGAGTGTGTATGTGTGTGCGCGCGGGCATTTTGTGTGTTTGTGCTTAGCATTGCCCGACCGTCGAGAGCATTTTTTTCAGAAATAATGGAAACGTTATTTCATTGTTTCGTATTTAAAAAAAAAAAAAATCTGTTAATGTCATATCTCGTAATTTTTTACTACTGTTCGCTAACGAACTATATATATTTTTTTATATCTAAAAAAGGCCGTACTGCCATAATATTTTCCTATCGTTAGGGGTCAGGATATTCAGAAATAAAACATGGAATCGGATTTGGCCATCGTGCCCAATTTCAACAATAGGTCAATTTTCCATCAGCGCCAGACAAGAATTTTTTTTTATAAATGAGCCATTTTGTATGACCTGAATCGACTAAAATAAATAAATTAAGAGATAATTGAACCCAAGGTTGAATGCTGTTTGCCAAATGTTTTGCTGATACTTGCAAATAACATATTTATTGCCTGGAACATCGTCTGATGTAAATCGAAGCTCAGAGAGCCAGGTTCGCTTAACCCTGCTATGATAATACCATTAATCATTCTGTTTAGTTTATCGTATAGTTTCACGCATCATTTGGTGTCGTCGTCAAAATGAGTCGCATCGACAATGCATTGAAGGACTTATTACGAGTTGTCGAGTCGATGACACGACTGGACTAATTATATTGAAGCTTTTATTTTGATGAGACTAACAGGTGAAATTCCACTTGGATTAAAACGCCAAGTTTAACCATGGAGGGAAAAGATAGTATAAAGGAATAAATGTATCTGCCACTTTCAGGTTAATGATTAATCCAGGACATTACAGGTATAGTAGATTCACATCAACCGTGCATTTGATGTCTAGGCCAGTCCCTTACGACGCTACTGATTGGTTGTTGATAAGCCAATCACAGGGCTGGAAACCCTCAGTCTCTCGAGAGAGTTCACAGCGGCAGGATATATTTTCCACCTCTCCTGAGGGGTACTTTTGAAAGGCGTATCCCTCAGGAGAGGTAGAAAATACATCTTCCCTATGTGAACTCTTCCTAGAAACTGAGAGTTCTCAGCCCTGTGATTGGCTTATTAACACCCAATCAGGAGTGTCGTAAAGGACTGGCCTAGACATCAAATGCACGGTTGATGTGAATCTACTATAGCAATATGATGCCCTTATAAGAGTCGGTATTCTGAGAATGATTGCCCAGGGCAGTGCAATTCCCCGAAGCTCGTCAACTGAAGGAAACAGTTGCCAGCAACGATAATGTTTGGTTGACAGAATAAAACAAGATATATAGAAGGCAGAATGGTGAGAATAAAGGTGGTTATAAGATCCAAAAAGGAGAAAGGAGTACAGGAGAGAGCAAATAAATCTAGCTGGATATTTTAGCTTTTGTCCACCAAAGCTACAGGTCTAGATTCAGAACCTGAGAGTATTTAACAGCAGTAGAGTTTACCACATGAAGGTTTTGTTAATTAAAAACGGGACTCCTGCAAAAAGATAGTATGAATTCAGACAAAGTTATAGTCCTTTTTGACACTGTTACACAAATAGTGAATATATGAGGAAAAGAGGACATATTCATTCTATTTTATATATATATATATATATATATATATATATATATATATATATATATATATATATATATATATATATATATACACACACACACACACACACACACACACACACACACATATATATATATATATATATATATATATATATATATATATATATATATATTATATATATATATTAAACAGGCGGAGGTTTCTCTAAACCCAACTATACAATGAAGGCAGGGGAAGCACACCAACAGGTCAAGGAACTCATATTTATTAAGTTGCAACGTTTCGAAGCCAACCAGCAGGTCTCATTTTCAAGCTAAAAAGTAACAATATCTAATTAGTACATTAAAATTAAACTACAATATTAAAATACACAATGTAAAGTACAATAAAACAATCACAGTTAAAAACACAAATTAGGACCAACCGTTGAGTGTGAAGACAGAGGAAGGACTAACAAAAAACGTAAACAGTTCACGAGAGGTAAAGAGGTGTAGACGTGCATGGGTGTTCAGTGAGGGGACCAGTTTTTTAATAAACCAAGATTCATTAATTGCTTAAACCTTGTGATTGGAAGCTCTGCCCAAAACCTTAAAATCCTTGTACTGAATGGAATACCTACATTTATCGGTATGATCCCTTAAGATGGAAAATTCGGGATTCGAAAGCTTAGCGCCAGTTCTATAGCTGACAGCTCTATGACTGTCGATTCGGACCCTAAGTAACCTATGTGTCGAACCAATATAGGTTCCTCGATTACATCGAGGACAAGTAAATTTGTAAATAGCACATGAGGTCATAAATGGATCCAAAAGGTCCTTGAAGCTGAAAAGGCTACATATATATATATATATATATATATATATATATATATATATATATATATATATATATATATATATATATATATATATATATATATATGTGTATATATATATATATATATATATATATATAGATATATATATATATAGATATACATGGGTATTATATATATATATATATATATATATATATATATATATATATATATATATATATATATGTAGGCTATATATATATGTAGGCAGACCCAAATTGTGAACGTATGCGGACGAGAGAACATATTGATGTTATTTTTTTTTCTTTTCTTTTTTTTGTAAGGATATTTCTTTGAATATTATTATTTATCTATCTATGACTGCCGCATATATAAGTCACGCAACAAATGAATTAAATAATTTCAATAAATAAATAAATAAAAAAAACCCTCATGCATAAATTTAGCATAAAGTTACAGGGACGAAAAACGTACACAATGGTATATATATTCACGTCTTTGTTTATTTTGCGAACTCGACAAGAAAAATTGTGCTTGCAATGTTTTCCGTCACAAGCAATGTCAATAACACAATGGGACAAACAGCAGAATTTGTTCGCGTTCCGAACACGCGTCATCTTTGAGATATGGTCGCAATTTTCATATTTTACTTGCTCAACAATGCAGTGGGTATTATTCTTCATGGCTCCGTATCGAGGAAGATATCCACTGTTTACTTATCCAATTATTTCTTATTGCCAGCGGGAGAATTTTAAGGAATTTATTCGTAATTAACAAAACGGACAAACCTTCCTTTAGTCGAGCAGACTAGCTAAAATTATATATATGGATTTGGTGTTATATACTTAATTTCAATGTGTGTATAAATATATATATATATATATATATATATATATATATATATATATATATATATATATATATACATATATATACATATATAGTATATATATATATATATATATATATATAGATATATATATATATATATATATATATATATATATATGTATATATATATATATATATATATATATATATATATATATATATATATATATATATATATATATATATATATATATATACATATATATATATATATATATATATATATATATATATATATATATATATATATATATATAATATATATATATTATATATATATATATATATATATATATATATATATATATATATATATATATATATATATATATATATATATATATATATATATATATATATATATATATATATATATAAATATAGATAGCCTCCCGTAGGGGAGTGGTGCATTTTCGTATTTTAATCGATAAATTAGACAGGTTATGTAGAAACTCACCATGGTCGAAGGTTTTTAGGGAAGGTCTCATTTTAAATCTATCTTCACTTGTTTTAACCAATGAAGAAAAAGAAGCCTTGTGTTTAGGGTTCAATTTTTGCATGGGTTCTGGGGATAATGTTTTAGTTGAGGGACTAAGCATTATTAATAGATTCAATTATCAAAATCAAGATTCTCAAATTAATTTTTTAAAGGGATGTTTGGCAGCCTGTGCTATTGAACCACAGAAAACAGTGTTACCCCGCAGACACAGAGATGCGATTAGCAGGTTGGGTAGAAATAAAGAAGTTAAAATTATGAAGGCAGATAAGGGTGGGGCAGTTGTTATTATGAACATTGATGATTACAATAATAAGATTTTTAGATTATTGGATGATGAAAATACATATACGGAGCTTGTATCGATTCCTTCGATTAGTGAAATACAGAAAGAATTTAACAGGCAGCTTAAGGCTATCAGCAGCCGGGTTATGGATAGAGATTTGCGTGACAATTTACTTAAAATGACTTCTGATAAGAATCCGTTCCTTCCGTATTTTTATGGCATACCTAAAGCACACAAACCGGGGTGCCCATTGAGACCCATAGTGTCAACGTGTGGTGCTCCTCAGTCAAAGTTAGCTAATGGTTACTACGATTCTGAATAGTTTCCTGGGTAATTCTCCCCTTCTCATTTGCGTCATTCATCAGATTTTATTGAGAGAATACGGAATATAGGCCATTGCAAGGGGCAAAATGATTAGTTTAGACGTTAATGCATTATTTACAAATGTCCCATTAGATTTCATTTTAAACAAACTCAAGGAAAAAGAAAGGGAGGGTACCTTTAATCCACAAATTCCTGTTGACATTTTAATTGATTTTGATTAAGCTTTGTGTTAGTTCAACTGTATTTAGTTTAGGCTTTAGAGGGCAGGGTTGCCGACAAAACTTCGGAATAGCTATGGGGTGGTCACCATTATCTCCAGTGTTGGCTAATCTGTGCATGGAATTGTTTGAAGATTTAGTTAGCCGTTGTCCTGAGGACATTAAGCCTTTTCTATGGGTCAGATTTGTTGACGATATCTTTTTGATTTATAAAGGTAGTGTTATTCAGTTTAATCGTTTTTTAGAATTTGTTAATAACTTGATGCCATCCATTAAACTTTTCAGTAGAATTTGAGGTCGACCAATAAAATTTGCCACTTTCTGCGACGTTCTGGTTCACCATGACCCTGTTACTCTTAACTTTACATTTAGTGTATACAGAAAAGACACCAATGCAGAAATGTACATTCATTTTTATTCATACCATAGCCAACGTATAAAGTCTAATGTAATCGTCAACATGGTAACGAGAGGGCTTCTTTTTTCGGAAATTTTGTGGGGATCCTCACAGTACATAGACAAGGAAATGAAACATATAAGAGAGGTTTTCACGAGACTGGGATACCCAAAATATTTTATTGACCAAGCGTTTACCAAGGCTAGAAAAAACTTTTATAATCCACCGACCGGGAAATACGAATTCAAAAGTAGTCAGTGTATTCCGCTTCCTTATCATCATAGTTTGGAAAGGTGGCAATGCATATTTATTAAAAAACAGAATAGGGAAAATAGGTTGGATTTAGCTTTTAGGTATAATCCTCGTTAAAATCAAAGTTGATTAGGAATCATGAAAGAAAGGAAAGATGACGTTGGAGTTTATGTGGTACCGTGTAAAGATTGCAATAAGGGTTATTATGGGGAATCTGGCAGGGGATTAGGTATAAGATTAGAGGAACATAAGACGATTCATGTAGGTTGGGATCGGAATATAGTTTCAGTTGCCAGACATACGTCAGAGTTAGGGCATGTAATTGACTGGGAAGGAGCGAGAGTAATTTACAAAGATAATAACGCAAGTGGACGCAGAGTAGTTGAAGGGGCTCTTATTAATATTTTAAACGTGTTTGATTTTAACAAATTTACCCAAGAGGATGCTTTTTTAAATTATTTGGTTCTTAAAACTGTAAATATTATATCAGAACAGACGTTGTTTGCACCACGCCTACTGCCCAGGTTGTCTCTCTTTCTCCTGCCCAGGCATTGGAAGGAAGAACCCCCATTGCAGGTGCCGATGCAGAAGTTTTGGGCGAGGGAACAGCCGAACACACAGAGGAGGTAGTTCAACCACGACAATCGGCTCGTCCTTTTGGCCAGACATTTGAACGAGGGAATAACATAATTAAGAGAGTTTGTTTTGGTGGTTATCTCCCTTGGAGGCGTTTCCAGAGTCCTGCCTGTCCTTCGTAACTTTTTTGTATATAATTTTTGAAAAGGAAAATCAGTACGGCTGATGAGGTCTACTGATCAAGTAGACGAAAGCTCCCGTTTTTTTATGTATTTTTAATACACATTTTACATAATTGTGGACTTTGATTACTTGAAGATTTTCCAGTCACGTTATGGTGATTTTTTGAGATATATATATATATAATATATATATATATATATATATATATATATATATATATACATATATATATATATATATATATATATTTATATATATATATATATATATAATTATATAAACATATATATATATAATGCATTAAGCTACAAATATCCTTTAATAACCAATTCGCTCTACCTCGGAAAATAATATATTTTCATATATGTTAACAGAATTTTTCTGTTGATAATAATTTCGTCCTCCCGTGAAATTATCAACTAAAAAATCCCCCTTCGGTTAACATATATGAAAATATATTAAATTCTGAGGTAGAGCGAAGTAGATAAGAAGGACCTTTGTAGCTTAATGCTTGTAATATATGAATCACGGTGATGTGGTAAGAATATATATATTATCTTTATATATATATATATATATATATATATATATATATATATATATATATATATATATATATATATATATTATATATACTATATGTAATTTCCTTTTTTCAACATCGTCTTTTACAATTTAATTGCATTTCCCACATAACTTTAAAGACTATGGAAAATAGTTTGCCAGGACTCTATAAATTAAAAGCATTTGTTCATACCTGAAGTGTCCGGTTGTAAGATGTGTTCTGATAAAGAAACGAGTATTATTATACAAAAATAATGTTACCACCTGCGTATCAATAGTAAGGAGGCAATTTAGAGAACGTCTATGACGATATCAGTTACTGTCGTGAGCTGAATTCTTTTCATTTTTTATGGCTAAATGTTGATCACCTTGACGTGAAATACTAGCTTGCAAATAAGTGAGTGACTGTAATTTGTCTACCGACAGGTATTAATGGTATCTGGTTTACAGGTGTATTAGCCGCTAATGGTTGCATTGCAATGAAGGTATCATGATGTCAAAGTAAGATTATTTACATGTATTTGGAAAGGCTGAATGTACAGAGGAAAGGAAATTACTTTGATTAAACCACAGCTATCGAAAAAAAATCCTGGCACGTAAGTAATGTCCACGAAAGCTGTGGGAATACCATCCTAACCTCGAGTTTGGGTAGAACCAAGAAAATTGGTCACTACTTCTCCTTAACTCACCGATTAGAAAATAAAGTTAAGAGGAACAAGAATACGGAAAAGTCATGCAATAATGCTAATAACGCTCTTACTGATAACTAATTTACTCGAAATATACAAAGCATAGCCGAAGAAAAGTAAAAAAAACCTACCCCCCACCCCTGCAAAAAAACAAAAAAGAAACATATAATAATAATAATAATAATAATAATAATAATAATAATAATAATAATAATAATAATAATAATAATAATAATAATAATAATAATAATCCCTAATAAAACGAATGCATCATAGGCAAATACACCTCTGAATCATTGTAGTATTCTCCCCAAATGTAACCCTCCCACGCCACCCAATCCAACCCCCATCCAGCCAACACCCCTATTCCCAGTTGAGAACATATAAGAACTACTGGAGACCATTAAGGCCTTTGATAGACATCCCAATATAGGCCTACTTCGGTCGTTTCCGAGCTTCTCTTCTCGTCGAATGGGCTCGTTTTGTCTAGTAGTTACGAAGAAACAATTTGCAATTATTCACCTTAGTTGCCTATGCAACGAACCTCTTCGGATCTGCCGATCTTATGGAACAAAGATGTAGCTGATCTGTGTGAGCGCTTGGGTCTATGCAAGTACACTGACCACTGACGAGTTTTGTTTGGGTAAAATATCCTATCTGTCCTTTTGCTTATATATATATATATAATATATATCTATATATATCTATATATATATATATATATATATATATATATATATATATATATATATATATATATAGTTTTTGTGAGTGCATCCTTGCGAGCGAGTATAATTCGTACCCCAGGAGGACTATAGCAAATTCTTGGGTAAAAATTCTTCAAATGGAGGATGCTTATTGAACTTTTCGATCTTCATGATAAGAGAACTTACCAAATATTTCTAAATGCAATTTATATGCTATTTCCACAATTAGGTGACCTTTTTTCAAATATTAATTAGTCTTTCATATAAGAAAATAATCGACTCCCAGAAATATTGAATTAGAATTGTAATTTTTTTTTTTTTCTTTTTTTGTTACATTTATATTCATAGTTTCCAAATTTTAATGAATCTCACATTTAAGAAAATTATTAACTCCCCAATATATTTTTCTATACTTTTTACCTATGGTACATTTATTTTCATATTTACAGGAGATTTTTGAAATTGTTTTAAAAAAAAAACCATTCATCAACGATATTTCATCTCGTCTTTATTTCCATATATACCAAGAAGAGGTTCTTTTATGAGATTTTTTTATTCACCTTTATTATGCTTCCACTTCCTTCTTGGAAACGTGTCCGAGTTCGTAGAACAACCCTCATTAAGAGTTTATATCTTTAGATGCAAAGCATGCAATAGAAATAATAGAAATTCGGCTGGATCTTTATCCATTCATGAACTGGGAAACGCTGGTGGTCTTATTTTATTGATATATACATACATACATACATATATATATATATATATATATATATATATATATATTATATTATATATAATATATATATATATCTATATATATATATATGTGTGTGTGTGTGTGTGTGTGTTTGTGTGTGTATGCACACAGATTTTCGAAATACGTGGACGTAAAAATAGAGGAATAAGACAATTTTTCAACATCATAGACCCTTAGAAATTGGTCTTATGGGTAAGTGCTATTATGCAATTGCGAAAGAAATACCTACATGAGGATATTCCGCCCCCCACCCCCCATTGTATGCTAATTCTAATGTCAAAATTACTTAACCTGAGGGACTATCTAAGGGTTTGCTCAGCAATTTTTTTTTCTTTTTTTTTATTTTATTTATTTATTTTTTATTTTTTACTAATACTGTTGTAAAAAGGTTATTTCAAAAAAGCTGTAGACGGTATTACTATCTTCAGTTGAGCGAGATGGAAATATAAGATAGAATATTGGTATATCATAATTTTATTACATATAATTAGCTTTTGGAACGGAGGTCGAAGTTAAGGAATCATGTTTCATTAATCATTAGCTTTAAAAGTAGAAAATCGAAAAACTATCATTGGGAAAAGTATTGATAAAATAGGATGAATTTATTGACAGCCATGCCTTTGAGTTTGTACATGTGTTCATCAGGAGTAGTTTCTGTTAAAAGCAATATAGAAGTAACTTTTCCGGTCCCCCCAAAACAAAGAAAAATCATTAAATTCACACCAAATAGTTTATCTTGTTCTCCACTGACTTTTACAGGTAAAATCTGATTTGATCTCTATTTCTCGTTCGTAACCCTTTTGTTTTTATCGAAATCTATTGGCCGTTTATTTGTTAACGCTGGACAAGAGAAACGATGTTTTGAAATTGTCTGCACCATTGCACGATTTTTTTTTTTTTAGAAAAAATATATAACACGCAATGCAACAGAAAGAGTTAGGTGTTTGGTTCCGAAACATATAACATAAAACAAGCGGTAACGGGGATCCAATGTTGATTTCAGCTTGACCAAATGGTTTATGGTGCGCGTAAATATTGCATTTGTTTTGAATGCAGTAGAATAAAACTTTCATCTCCAAGTTCCAGGACTGTTTATTTTTTCTGTCGTATGATAATTTCTGACCATTCTTTCACATCATCTTCAATATCATTTCATACTCTATTTATATTCACTGTTAAATATATCTCGCCTCTATTTTTCATTGTTTTTTTTTAATTGGGGGTATCACTATTAAACATATCTCGACTTTTTTTTTTTAAGTGGGGATATTGATTACAAATGGTACAGCTAACTAGAAGTTTGAACATTAATTTCAAGTTGTTGAATTGATAGCTCTCTGGATAAACAAAGATATTGCCTAAAATCGTCTATCCAAATCGTTTATCCAGTCGTTGTTGACCAGAAAATAAGGAGATGAAGTACGGTAGATCTATATTATCAGTTCATAGGTTGTAGCTTGCTGAGTCACGCCTTTTTAACTGGAAGGTTTTTAGTGACTGATTATTATTGTTATTTTTAGTAGTAATAGTAGTAATTAGTGTGTAGTAGTAGTAGTAGTAACCAGTATGTAGTAGTAGTAGTAGTAGGGTAGTAGTGGTAGTAGTGGTAGTATAGTAGTAGTAGTTCTGTTTTTTTTTTTTTTTTTTTTTTTTTCGTGCAAACTTGGAAGGCAGCATTGGAAAATAGACGCATGTGGCCAACTACAACAAAGTAGCTTTTTTTGATAAATTATCCATTAAAACGTAAAACAAATAATGATAATAAAAAAGGCAAAATAGAGTCTGAATCTGTCGGTTGTAGAACAAGAGGTAAACGTAAAAATATATCTTTAGGTATTCATAAAGCTATAGGGTATGCTCGAATTTAGGATAAGAAAATAAATAAATAAAAATAAGATTATCTATATATATATATATATATATATATATATATATATATATATATATATATAATATATAGTATATATATATATATTTAGATATATATATATATCTAAATATTAATGTATATTGGGTATATTCTATATATATATATCTATATATATAAGTATAATATATATATATAGATCTATATATATATATATGTATATGTCTATACGTTATATATATATATATCATATATATATATATATATATCTATATATATATATATATATTATATTCTATATAATAAATATTATATTATTTCTAAGATCTATCATATGATATTATTTCTTATCTATCTTCTATATTATAGTCATATCCCTCTAATATATATCTATTCTATATCTTATATCTTATATGTCTTATACTATATGCATATCTACCCAGTGTTTCACACCTATTGTCTTATACGTTTATTTATGCATTTATCAGTTCCATTTATATACTTATATATATATATATATATATATATATATATATATATATCTATATATATATATATATATATATATATATATATATATATATATATATATATATATATATATATATATATATATATATATATATATATATATATATATATATATATATATATATATATATATATATATATATATATATATATATATATATATATAAATATATATATATTTAATATATATATAAATATATATATATATATATATATATATATATATATATATTATAATAAAACGTAAGAGAATACCACGGGAAATGATAGTCAGAAATCCAAGCGCTTTGTCTTTATCAGGACATCGTCAAGGAGCTACTAAAGTACAATTGAAGAGGAAGGCCTCAGGTACAAACAAGATCAGGAATACCAGATGGTTAATTATCAAAAGGGTAAATTAAAAGGGATAATCCAGGATTATCGGATATCACACGGTCACAAACTTAAACAGATTCTGACCCTAACCGAAATTACAAAGTATCTTTACAGTCCAAAACATGTAAAAACTGAATATATTAATTTTGTTGCTTATATTTATCTACAATTTTTTTCATTATGAAAGCATCAAGTTTAAATAAACCAAGACTTAAATTTAGAACATTTCTATTATTTGATTTGATAAAACAAGATTCAATGATATTCCTTTTTGGGGCAAAATTCTTGGTAAGAGTTTTGTCTCAAAAAATTCCATGTAAATATTGCTAAGGACAGTAGATAAGGGATTACCCATAGCCATGCCAAACTTTTGTACAAAAAATTCCCCATTGAAGCAAAATTTACTATCTTTGATACATAACCTTATGAGACTATGTGAGATTTGCTACACTTAAGGGAATGTCATGACGCTCTAATTCCTCTTCCAAATATTCAAGTAAGTCATCTACAGGCACTTTTGTTCATTACTACTCCAATCACCATCAAAATGTTAAATTCTCTGTTTTTTTCTGGGATGTTCCTAATGGCTTTACGTGTCTGTAGCCCGCAGTTTATTGACGCTGAAATTAAAACTATTTATGATATTGCATTGTAACTTAAATACCCAAGGACTTTTGTAGATGTGGCATGAAAAAGAGCTAGAAAAACATTTTATTCAACTAATGACAAACTTGAATTTAGTAAGCATAACATTCTAAAATTACCTTATGATGAAAGGTTTTTAGATATTCCTAGAATTTTAAAGCTTTTTAACATAAATGTTGTTTTTAGTAATATTAATGTCAAGAGCTTAGTAATCAAAAATTCTCCTAAAGATCTTCCAGGCTGCATATATGAAATTCCTTGCAAAAAGTTTGATAAAGTCTATTATGGACAGACCGGCAAATCTCTTTCACAGCGTCTCCAAGCAACATCAATATTCTGTGAGAACTGGCAAATATCGAAATGCATTATTTGTACATATGAGAGATTTAGACCATCCTATTAACTGGAGTCAAGCAAGAGCCTTAGTCCCATGTAATGACACAGTTAAAAGGAATATCATTGAATCTTGTTTTATCAAATCAAATAATAGAAATGTTCTAAATTTAAGTCTTGGTTTATTTAAACTTGATGCTTTCATAATGAAAAAAGTTGTAGATAAATATAAGCAAACAAAATTTAAAATATTCAGTTTTTACATGTTTTGACTGTAAAGATACTTTGTAATTTCGGTTAGGGTCAGAATCTATTTAAGTTTGTGACCGTGTGATATCCGATAATCCTGATTATCCCATTTAATTTTACCCTTTTGATAATTAACCATCTGGTATTCCTGATCTTGTTTGTACCTGAGGCCTTCCTCTCCAATTGTACTTTAGTAGCTCCTTGACGATGTCTGAATAAAGACGAAAGCGCTTGGATTTCTGACTATCATTTTCCCGTGGTATTCGCTTATTTATGAAGTCACGTGCATCTACTGTGATTTTTTAAGCATATATATACGTATATATATATATATATATATATATATATATATATATATATATATATATATATATATATATATATATAATATATATATATATATATATATATATATATATATATATATATATATATGTATGTATATACATATATATATATATATATATATATATATATATATATATATATATATATATATATATATATATATATATATATATATATATATATATATATATTTTATATATATATATAATATATATATATATATATATATATATATATATATATATATATATATATATATATATATATATATATATCTATATATATATATATATACGTATATATATATATATATATATATATATATATATATATATATATATATATATATATATATTTACGTATATATATATTTATATATATATATATATAATATATATATATATATATATATATATATATATATATATATATATATATATATATATATATTTGTTACGTCCCTTCTTCTTCTTCTTATTATCCTCCAGGGCCTGGCTATACCAGTCCTAGGAGTAGATGGAGGAACCGACTCTGGGGTGAGGACAGAAATGCTGTCAGGTAGCGTACGGCAGTGGTTAGAGCCTGAGGGAATTCAGGAGAACACTCTACTTCGGTATCTGCAGCAACCGTCGTAGAGGTGGAACCTACTGCAGGGGAGGCCCTCACTTTGGCTGCTGCGACAGCCGTCGTAAGGGTAAGACTCCAGGCTGACTCCTGGTCGGGCAGCTCCTGGTCGTCCAGAGGAGGTGAGAAGGTAAGGTCTGCCGAAGATTCATCCTTGGGCGACAGAGGTGAGGGTGAAGAAGCATGATGGACTGGAGATTGGCCATGGGCTGGGGTAAGCTCCATGCTTGTTGGAGGATCTCCTGTAGGAGTATCCTTGATAAGGTTAGGCGCCGGCGTTAGCTCGGGGCCAGGCACAGAGGTCAAGTTCCGTGGTGGCTCTACGTCCTGGCTGGACGGAGCTTGGAACTGCTCAGTGCTGCCAAGTGGCACTGGCAGAGAGTTGACGGGTGACGGGTACCGGAGGTGCAATACCTCTCAGCGGGCCCTTGGTAATGGGAGACAGAGGCTCCTGTCTCTCGGGGAAAGATAAGCCTTGTGGAAAATGGACAGTGTCCGCTGCTGGTAGCTTGCTAGGGCACCTATGCCAATTTGTGGAGTGCCCTATTACGTTACAGGTCTTTCAACGGAACTGTGAATGATCAATCTCCCTCCTTGGTAACGGGGGAGACTGTTGGTGGCCGTACTTCCGGGAGGAAGTAGGTCTTGGATGTCTCCTTGCTTTGGGGTAGCTTGTTGTGGCGTTAGGACCCCTAGGCTTTTTGAACTGTGAGGGAGACTTCATGTCTTGCCCTAGGAGGAGGTCATAACCTCCTGGAATGTAGCTTGCAACTGCAAGAGTACATACTTTGGAGAAGTGAGGTCTGGTGACCTTCAATTGGACAGTCGGAAGGATCAGTTTAATATGATTGATGCCTTCAATCGTGATTAGTTGCTGTCTATCGACGGTAGCCCCTCGGGGGATTTGATCTTCCCGTATCAGGGAGATTTGAGTGCCAGAGTCGTCGGAGGCTCTGACGTGGCTTGACTGATAACGACTTTGGAGGGGTGCGGCGGTTATCGGGGGTCCTAGTAAAGAAGAATTGGTAACGGCCATTGCGATGGCGGGAATATTGTGATTGGCGCACCCTCCGTAATTTGCAGACATGTGACCCTTGCGGTCACAGTCTCGGCAGAACTTGTTCCAGAACTTCTTCCGTGGCACTAGACGATAAGGCCGAGATGGCACCACAGATTGCGAATCTGTGGGGTCACCAAGGCTGGCAGTGTGCTCTGGCACAGGTGAAGAGTCCTCTCTGACAGTGATTTGACGTGGGGAGGTTAAGGATTCCTCCGTTGAATCACCCTCGGAAACAAGTCCGGGGTTAACTGGTGGCCTTACCTCTTCCAAAAGGGAGGAGGTAGGCAGTGAAATGGTAAGAAGCTGGCAGGATGCGGCAGGAACTTTGGGCTCTGACACTGGGTCAGGGCCAGGTTCACAAATAAAAAGGATGTCGGGGACATCGGAGGCACTAGCCTCTAAACCTAAAATTGAGGTGTGGTTATCTGGAATGCTGCAGGTGTCCGGTACATATTGTAGTGGGAGCTGCGTCCAGGGGAGATATGGCTTTAGTTGATCTCGGCCCAATATCACCTGATAAACATCATGAAATTGGTCAACTACGCCCAGGCAGGACAACGTGGTTTCCCTGGTCTCCTGGTCCAATAAGGGCATTTCTACCTTCAGAAGGACTGAAGGAACAGAATAGAGGTTGCCATCAATCCATTCAAACTGAATTTCTTCGTCCTTCTGGATTTTGGCACCCCTAGGCAATGCCTTGCTTGAAATGAGGGAGACCTGGGATTCGGCATCAGCCATGACATGTACTCACTGATAGGCTGTAGGAGACTGTTCATCAGGCAGGGCTACATGGTAGCCTTGGAGAAGTTCACCCTGGAAGCTCTCATCCCAAGGTAGGGATCAACTTGGGCACTGGTCGGAATCCACAGCATGCCCACGCACACAACAAGTGGTGCAGAACCTCCGCAACCACCTCTTACCGGGAGTCCAGCTCATGGTCTGGGCCTTGGAAACTTGCTGAGTGATTTCTTCATCTCTGAGAGCTAGCTCATGTTTTCTCTCTTCTGCTCTTTCCTTCTTCTCTGCTTCTTTGGCTTTTCTCTAGTTATCCCTTTCTTCCTTTTCTTGCTGGTGCGCGGCCTCCTGCTGCGCCTTCATCCACTGGTCAAGTGCTGGTCCAGTGTAACTGGCCTCCTTGCCCAGAGTTATGAGGGTTCGGAGCTTCTCTAGCTCTATGGCAAAGAAGTCGTGGGAAACAGGGGAAGACATTTCTCTAGGCTGCAGTAGAGGTTCAGACAAAGTTAGAAATAATGGTGGCCAGGAATAGTACTGGATGGAATGGGAGTGCCCACTTTGTAACGTGGCACTCACTTGGAAATGGGTTCTGCAATTGTGGTAATGAAAAGTCTGAAAAGACTGGGTGCTCGGTGGCACTTTGTGAATGGCACCTTCTGATGAGGTGAGAAAATCAAATGGAGTGTGCGGTGTATGTCAAACTTAAGGGCGTTCCTAACTTGTGAGACGCTGGAATGGGCAAACTGTAGGTCCAATACAGGTGCACAGCACTTATGGAGGCGTTCCTTGGAGTGTTCCGTAATAGCGGATACACTAATGAAATGGGCGTTCTGTAAGGAGGGACACGCAGGTAAAGGGCAATCTGTATGTCTGATACAGGTGCAATGGCACTTTGAGGAGGCGTTCCTTTTTGACAGCACTTAGGGCTGGAATAGTGGCACTTCAGGAGGTGTTCCTTTGGAGCACTGGTAGCGTGCTGGTGTGTCCCATCGGACGACACTACATGCAGTATACTCAAGTATACTGAAGAGAAATGGCACTCTGTTTGTGGCGGAGTGTAATAGTGGGGGAGAGAAAGTAAAAGGTGGGAGTACTTCAGCAGCCAGTCGATGGACTTTGTCACGAATTAGTGGCACTGTAAACTGGTAAGACCTGACGTGCACTGGTGGTGGCCAGTCCTAGACTGGTAACGACTTCCTTGATGGAAGTAATGAAGGTTGCTGCGCACACTGTGCAATCTGCGCTTGCGGTATACGCAAGTCTTGTGTGATAAAAAATTGAAAGACCACTCGGTCAAGGACAGGTAATGGTAATTTTAGAAATGCTCAGTCCTTGGCTGAAGTACTCGGTAAATGAAATAAATGGACACAGGCGCGTATCACGCTCAGTGTAAAGGAAAGACACAAGAAACTACAATAATATTAATTCTGCATGCGTAATGGTAATGGACGTAGTACTCTTGGCTTCGTGAATAATAGGTTTCTCTCTCTCTCTCTTTCTCTCTCTCTGAGAGGGTGAAAATGATATATGACGAACTCCCTTGTAGTTATTTGAACTATTGATAATGTTAGTTAATACGACGCAACGTACGTTAAATGATCTCCTTACGTTAACGTTTAAATGGAAGAATTGCTTTTGATAAGGTTTATGAAAACGATAACGCGCTAGCGATGAACGATTTTTACGTTACTGGCAGCGGCTTGCGCTTATATGAAATTATTTGCGTTTTAAAATGAATTTTACAATGACACGTTTTACGTTAACAATTCTTGTAATTTGCTCTACTTTGAAGATTTACGTTAACTGTACGTAAGGATACTGGTCCTTGTGACAAGTGAAATGACGGTAAGGATTTTAAGATGAAATGTTAGCAAACATTTGTAAATGAGGTTACGTTATGTACAAAAGAAAATGACTCTTTCGCTCAGCGAGCGAGTGAGCGATGCTAGGTGAAACGCATGGTGAGGCTAGGCTAGCAGAGTGGGGTGCTATCCGCGATGGCGAATCAGCTGATTTTTTGTAAACGCAAGGCAATTTACAATATGAAATTCTAATTTCTTATTCAAGATGAATTACGTTCATTTCTCTGGCAGAATGACGATGCTAGTATGGTGATTGATACTATTTACGTTAAAACTTCAAGACTTACTTTACTTGACTTAAATAATCAAGATAATTCTTAAAGTGATAAAAACATGGCTGCGCGTTGTGCGAAACAAAGGTTGGCCTGAGAAAGCGCATGCGCTAAAGCTGAGAGAGCTAGCAGGCTAAGCGGTTACCAACACTTGGAATGAAAACAAAGTTAAAATGAATTCCCCTAACATATCACAGACAAAAGAATTGTACACTTCTTTTGCCGTAACTATTAGCAGAACACTCCTAACTAGCTAGGCTTGCTAACACAGTAATAAACCCTGGCAAAGCACTTCCTAGGTTGAACTAGTACTTTCTGGCATCTATCTTACACACGTGCTCGTGCGAGCTCATACAATACACGACAATACAAGATCATAGGATTCGCTTGGCGCTTCGCCGTTACAATATAATATTTCTACTTAACACTCTTTTAAACACTTCTAATAAAAATACTTAAACGCACCTTAAGCTAACATTGGTTATAAACACTCATATTATATGAATGGTATACCTTACCGTGAGTCAGTGTGTGTCTTCCGCTGCAAGTGTGCGATTTACGGTTTGTAAAAAACATTTACAGTTTTACATTTTACAAGAGATAACGCAATTTACAAGCCAGGATCCTGGCAGGGTCGCCATTGTTACGTTTTAAGCTCTGGCCTGAAGGGGCTCAAATACGTAAACGAAAATAGTTGAGGGAAAATGCAGAATAAATTAATTGAACTTACCTTAAAAGGATTTATAGTGTTAAGTTACTCTAGAGGAGGTCGCCAGAAAACTCAGCTAATTACTTTACATACATTTATTTACAAGAGGCGGCTTAATAGCCTGGGAAAGTAAATGCAACTTATCCACACGTGGGACCAATATTATCTCTCACAAGGGGATGGATAGTTGGCTAAAAATACGGTTCACGTAAAAGCTGGCTTTCAAAATTGTTCATATGTCTTGCGGCAAAGCATCACTTGCGGGCAGGAAGACTTGGACACGTGACTCAGGAAATCTGGAAGAAATCCCAGATTAGACACAAAATAATCAGAGTTCTTGAACACGTTACAGTTACTCACTTTGTCTAACACACTGGGGAGGAACTCTTAGTGTTAAATGAAATATTCAATGACTTCATTTGTCTGAGACAATCACGCAAGGGAAGCATGCGGCCATGAGGCAGTGAAAAGGAACAAAGTAATGTTCATTTGAGAATTAGGAGTTGAATTTTGAAAATGAGGAGAAGTTACGACAATAGGAGATAAGGAACTAGCAATATGACTGCTTCACAAGACGTACCTGGATGCCATATTAGTGGACCTTTGTAGAAATGCGGCATCGGCTTTGTCTCAGGTCTGGGGCTCAGGACGCTCCAGTAACGCTGTGGTAGGCCAAAAATGGAAGGCTGGGGGCTGGACATCCGTCGGAGGTCACGACTGGAGCTGACTGAGGTCGAAGGCAGGTGTGTAGCATGGATGTTGGTGGTCAGCTTAACCCCCCAAGAGCAGGGCATCCTGGAAACAGAACATACAGCCAGCAGAGGGTTCACAGGGAAAAGGGGCTTAAAACGTAGGCCTAATAAGTACCTGGCTACCTACACCCTCCCTTTTGGGATGTGTCCTTAAGGCTGAGAAGTCTTTATTTCCCCCCTTCTAACAGGAAATTCCTATCTCTGGCTGGTGTGCTTTGGGTTCCCGCCTAAAATCAGCTGATATTTGGGTGAATATGGCTGCTCTTTTAGAAATAAAATACATTAAATACTGCTGGGAAGACGAAGCGGTCAATAAATGTAACAATATATATATATATATATATATATATATATATATATATATATATATATATATATATATATTATATATATATATATATATATATATATATATAATATATATATATATATATATATATATATATATATATATATATATATATATATATATATATATATATATATATATATATATATATATATATATAATATATATATATATATATATATATAATATATATATATATATATATATATATATATATATATATATATATATATATATGTATATATATATATATATATATATATATATATATATATATATATATATATATATATATATATATATATAATATATATATATACATATATATATATATATATATATATATATATATATATATATATTATATATATATATATATATAATATATATATATATATATATATATATATATATATATATATATATATATATATATACATATATATATATATGCAGAAGCCAGGTACTATGTCGTACCTCTAAGTAAATGGGGATACAATCCACAATGAAGTAAAATCCTCTTGTAGTTTATAATATATATTTCTTGTACAGGATTAAAGCTTTCGACCATCAACTGTGGCCTTGTTCACTAAAATGTGATATGTCACCTCAAGGAACTAACAAGTAAGAGCACAAACATTTTAAAAAACAACGGTTAGGTAACAAGCTAGTTTATATTATGAATGATCAGGCGGTTGAGCCCTCGTTCTTTCCAGAATTCGTCTTGATCTTCGTGGGGGAATGTTTCTATTGTCAACTGCTTGTTCTCTGCTGGTTGGGTGGTTTGTTGGAGAAATGACCTGAGTGGAGTAAACAGGAGAGGAGGCAGCATCGTTATTGGCACATATATTTCTAAAGTTTGAAATTTTCCCTTTTCTACATATCTCTTCACAAATAGCTGTATTTTCTGAAATACCAGTATTTCTTGCAAAGGTCTCGTTTAATGAAATTAACGCCCCTTCTACTACTCTCTCCCAAAGGACCTGTCGTTATACAATACAAAAAACAACCTTTTAACCTTTAAAAAATTTTTATGCGTGGTTTTCTCCCACTGTTATTGTTGCGCAAGTGCACTGTATGAACTTCCCTTCTGCAAGCAGCAACGTGTTCTTCCCTTCTCTTATCAATGGAACGTCCTGAAATTTGGGTTAGGTATGTAGATGATGTTTTTATTGTTTATAGACACGGCGAGGAAGCCTTTCATGGGTTTTTAGAGTTGCTTAATGGTTTTTTGCCCTCTATTAAATTTACAGTGGAAAAGGAAATGGAAAATAGGCTTCCCTTTCTAGATATGGTAGTTCATAGAGACACAGTGAGTAGTGACTTTAAATTCAGCGTGTATAGGAAGAACACCCACACAAACACTTATATTCATTACTTTTCATATCATGAACCTAAAGTAAAGCACAACGTTTTAACCAATTTCTTTTTTCGAGCATACCGAATATGTGATCCCCAGTTCATTGAGGCCGAAATGAATTTCTTGGTAGATAGTTTTACTAAACTGTGTTACCCAAAGTTTTTTATACTACAGTCTCTATCTAAAGCTAGATCGATGTTTTACGCCCCTCATGATATAACTGAAAAGGTAGATTTTAAGGCATCTCTTGCTCTTCCTTATAATAGAGAACTTAATAAATTTTCTAGGCAGCTTAAGGAAAAAAGAATGGCTTCAACATAGTTTTTCAGTACAACAGTACAATCAAGAAGAAACTCACTAAAAATAACCCGGGTAATAGAGAGAATGTAGGAGTATATGTAATACCTTGCAGTGATTGCAATGAATGTTACGTGGGAGAAAGCGGACGTTCCATTGATAAGAGATTGTGGATTGTATCCCCATATATATATATATATATATATATATATATATATATATATATATTATATATATATAATATATATATATATATATATATATATATATATATATATATATATATATATATATATATATATATATATAGTATAAATTATAAATATATAACTGGCCCGAAGGGATTGCCTTGGATATGAGTCCTGACAGTCCATTGCAATATCCTGTTCCGGATTGAGCTTCAAGCTACGTAACTTTAATGTCACCAAGAGCTTTTATTTTTATTCGTGATGGAAAATAAAGTAAGTCTTCAGACTAATTCGAAACTTTTCATCTGCAGAAGATATAATCTTTACCTGGGTGATCTGCTTTGGGAGCGAAAGCAGAAAATAAAATGGTATGTGCGATATTTCAAGCGAAAATAATAACGTGAAAGATCGTCAGCTGTAATCAGGAAAAAATACAAATTATCTGATTTCATTCCTTTGATGTGAGAATTTAAGAATTGAGTTTTTTGTTTGAAATGGATCTTTGTTATTAGAAATCACCATGTTACAGGTTACAGGTGTGAAGGGAATTATACACTCTAGAGAAAAAAAATATATATCGAACATTGCAAAGTGATGTTCGATATAATATCAAGTTTGAAATAATCATTTGGTGTTGAAAGCTACTTAAATCGTCATGCTGAGATAAAAAGACGAGATTACCTTCATGATATTTTTTTTAAACGTGAAATTGATTTTAACGTAAATTGTCAACCATCATTTATAACAAGACTGTGATCTATATTGTCTTTATATATACACCAGACAGCAAATGCGATGGTGTACATGGGTATTTGAGCGCGGGTCGATATTTTGGTTAACTGTTGCTTTGTGTCAGAAGCAATGTCAGTAACTCACATAGAAGAGATAAAAATGTGTTTTCTTCCAGAATTCTCGTCTCTTTCCGATATGATTCCGTTTTTATTTATTCTTTTATTGTTTCTTTTTGAATATATATATATATATATATATATATATATATATATATATATATCTATATATAATATATATATATATATATATATATATATATATATATATATGTATATATATATATATATATATATATATATATATATATATATATATATATATTATATATATATATATATGTATATAAATATATCTATCTATCTATATATATATATATATATATATATATATATATATATATATATATATATATATATATATATATGTGATTATATATATATATATATATATATATATATATATATATATATATATATATATAGATATATATATATATATATATATATATATATATATATATATATAATATATATATATATATATATATATATATATATATATATAGATAGCATATATATATATATATATATATATATATATATATATATATATATTATATATAGGTATATACTATATATATATATATATATATATATATCCTATCAATATTCAAAATATACATTGATATTGACCTAATGAAAATGAAATATGAAATCCATGTGGTTTTTTTTCTTGAATATAAGATATATGAAATACATAACAGGTATATTGTTCAATTATTCACCAGTGATAAAATATTAATGGAACATCAGTAAATCTTTTGTTCAGCAAGAGAAATAAAAACTATATGTTATTGTCATTTTGAGCATTCGGTTTAGTGCCACATATACGTACATGTTTGTGTATAGTTTTGTAAATACGTAGGCACTTCATCGTACCTCAGTACATATGAAAGCCTACACACATACACACGCGCATATATATATACATATA
>NC_087205.1:11826130-11836130 GCF_015104395.2 Macrobrachium nipponense | reverse complement strand
CATAACGGTCGGCGATAGAAATCCAAATAGGCCTACATTGGTCGTTGCGAACTTGGGATCTCCTCCGATGGTCCTTTTACTCTAGCATTTGCGGAGAAACAATTTGCCATTATTCACCTTTGTTGCATATGCAACGAGCCTCTTCAGATCTGCTTATGTTGGGGAACGTGGGATGGGAAATTTGTTTGAGTCTACATACTCTTGTCTAAGTACATTCAATGTACTATTCATCACCATAGCATTAAGGTCATAATTCATAATATTTTCGTGATTTGGCCATACATTTTCTACTGCATTTTCAGATATGACAGTAACAAGTTTGTCTGAATGTATATAAAACATTTAACATCACTTCAACCATAGAATTGTTATGAAAAACATTTTGCTGTTTGGTCCATACGTTTCCTAATGCATTTTCAACTAAACCAAATTCACAAGTTCACCTGAATGTGCATAAATATAACAAACATCTTTTATCACTCCAACGTTAAAATTTTTATTGATAATCTTTTGGTGTTTGCTCCATACGTTTCCGCCTTCATGTTCAGATGAGGCAAAATATATTTACCTGAGTTTGATCAAAACTGTTACAACCAGGAAGCAATTAGCATAATTACGAAAATGCTCTGTGTCATTTAATTTTGCTTTCACAAACAGCATGAAACTGAGTAAGGATCATTAGAAAGCTAATTTTGCGTGGGACGGAGGGAGCTGAATTTTCTTTTTATTCGCTAAGCAATTAAACTATTGAGGAACAGATTAGGGAAACATAAAGTTACAGAGGTAACATCTAGTTAAAAATTTTCGTACTGTAACAACGTATGGAGTAACATTAAGATTATATATGTCAACTTCTCTCTTTTACACACCTTACTTTTCTGTCGAATATTGCTACGATAGGTTTTGTGCTTAAATGAAAATGCCATAGTTTCATACAAGCAAAAATCAATTCATTTTATCAACAATGCTAAATTAACTCTTCAATAATGTAATACTGATAATATCACTCAAATTGCTTTCTTGTATTTTCAACAACATCTACTATCATTATTTAGCAATTTCATTCTTTTGGATTATTTCCTCACACTAAGAAAAATCCTGATAAAGGAGAACTTTTATTTTCTGTTCTGATTTACCATATTGTCAAAATTCTAACACTTGTAAGAATTATAATTCATTGATTCCTTCATATAACCACAGAAAACCCCAAAGACAGCTCACACAACAGACATCTAAAACAACACAAAGACAGATATCTTAAAATGTCATTAGGTAGAATAAAAGAGAATACGCTTATTGGCAATTTCTGTTGCAAAATCCATACGCATTAAAAAAAATGGGTGAAACACCAGAGCGGACTAGAACTGTTAATTCAACCGTTTCAAATGTCCTACCTGGAAGGAAAACGTAGTAGTACAGCATTTGGCAAAAATTCCAATTAACAGTCCTCCTAACAAGCATTAATTAACACGGCGGTTAGTTTCATCTGAATGGCTAATTTAAGAATGTTTATGTAACCTTGCGGAAATATGAGCCATGGAAAGGTTCACCAAGGGAAATAAGGTTGCTGGCAATTGAGACCCAATCTTCAGACTTCATTTCCGATGCTGGACGTAATGGCTTTTGAAATGCTCTAGCACCAGACCCCTTGGGGGCTCACATTGAATTCAAACTTGCACATGATTCAATGTGTCCCCCTTTTCAATTATATATATATATATATATATATATATATATATATATATATATATATATATATATTATATATATATATATATATATATATATATATATATTATATGTCAAGTTTTCTTTTGTTCCACTATTGTATTATTGTATATAATTAGTCTTTTTTATCTATTACTTTCTCTTTAACTTCTAGTACGCACGCCATCTGTTGATTGCTCCCTCACTTTTCCATCAACCTTGTCCTGTTCTGAGTCTATTTCCATTACTCCTCCTTGATATCCTTAGTTTTGTTTACTTGGGTACCTCCATCCTTTTTGTTAGTTAGGTGTATTATTCTCTATTGAAACAGTGTTTGTGGTGCTACCTAGTTTATCTTTGTGTATTTTGTAATTTAGATTATTAAATTTAATAATCTTCAATTATCGTGATATTTGCCAAATATTTAAAGTGAAGGGCTTTGTTATATTGATTACTGTATTGTGTTAACTTTATATAATGAGTAATTACTAATTATAATCTTAAGTGACTGTTGAGTTTCGTTCACCCAACCAGTGTTTTGCAGAGTGGATATTTTATTTCAGTGGAATATTATTTTATTATGCTGCCTACTGAGTGATAGCGAAGGCCATATATAAGCTAAGTATTTACCACTGAATACGAGGACATTTAGCTTAGGAATGTCATAATATATATACATATATATATATATATATATATATATATATATATATATATATATATATATATATATATATATATATATATATATATATATATATATATATATATATATATTATATATATATATATATATATATATATGTGGGAACTCAGGAATCTATCAATCTACAGCCCGTGAATCCCTGTCACCAACAGATAACAAGCCAGGTTGGTTAGGGCGATTGCCTCCAGCACCAGTGACCAACTTCCAACTTGTGTGTCTGGTTTGGATTGAAGTGGTCTCCCTGCTCCGGATAGACTTGGATCGACACGATCACGAAGATGACAAGATTCAATCCCAATGGATTGGTATTCGCGTTGTTTATGTTGTGCGGCGTTTGTGAGTTAACATTCTTCATTTTCTATGTGATTTTCTGTTGTCTGTTTTATAACTGGATTCATGTTTTGTTGGTTAATTTCTCTAGCCTTGAAACCTTAACATTTTTCGTTTGCTAACGAAACGTCGGCATGTAATATAAATGATTGATTTTACCATTGTTTTCTTCTTCTTCTTCTTCTTCTTCTTCTTCTTATAATTATTATTATTATTATTATTATTATTATTATTATTATTATTATTATTATTATTATTATTATTATTATTATTATTATTATTATTATTAGAAGTAGTAGTTGTAGTAGTAGTAGTAGCAGTAATAGTAGGAGTAATAGCTGGTATTATTTTAGCAAATGTGTCTCAGGAACATAACCATCAGCGCTTAAGGACCAGGAAAATTTATTGGTGCATTCAGAATATCTCTCTTATGTAATGCGTCATAAATTCTTAGAGTGTAAAATATTCGTATCTGTCTCGTAAATCTCACCGGCTTTAAAAGATAGTTCATTGAAACATTGCTCTCTTTAGTCTTCTCTTTTATGTATACAGTATATCTTGATAAACGCTTATGTAACCTCTTCGTACCTTATACTTTTTCTTCGTCGTATTGAAGGTTTCCTTTCTTTAGTTATCGTTCTCTATCCTCTTTCGTAATCGAACTATGATTTCATGAAAGACTAAAATTCATGAATTTGAAGTTTTTTTTTTCACATAGCAGTTTGAAAAAACATTAATCTAATATGTGAAAAAGGATGGTCTTAGGTGTGACAATACTTTTACAGTACCCTTTCTATCATTTCCATTAGTATTTTCTGTACATGCAAAGACACACCAGGGATTCTTCCATATTCTCAAACTCAAAGTATGCTAGAAATAATTAGATTGTAGAATATCATGGGAATACAGCTTTGTTTTCCTTATTATTATAAGGAAATTAAAGATGTGATCATGTACTTATGCTTATGAGTCTCGATTTACTCTGCGTAGATCTGTGTTTCTTTAAAAGTTGTGTCTGTTTGACTGATTCAGCTCACCGGATACATTTGACCTCCCACCCCCCACCCCCACCCCCTAAGAAGTTAAAATGCTTTAGAAATAGTATTTTCCCTCTGTTCATGTTTGTGTGCGTTTTTTCATTTTTTTCTTTATAGATAAAGTTAGAAAAAATTAAACTGTTGTGAATATTATGTCATAATGATATTTCATTTTGATAATGACCGAACGATTTGTAAGAATTCCCTTAATTAACTTTCATAGAGATCGGTTCATGTTTTTCCATCATAAGGAATTAAGAACATTGTTGTGTGTACTTATAAGTTGGCATAATTATAATCTCGATGTTATCTCCCTGCGTTGAATATTGCCTGAATACGACATACTATTAGCATTTGATAGTTATCGAAAGTAAAAAACTTCTCGAATTGCAGTGATATGGTTAGTGAGTATCATAGAAGAGAAAATATGGAAATTCAATGTGATTCGCAGATACGTTGCATTCTTGCAACAATGATAATTCATTGCCCTTAATTGTATCTTACTATGAACACCGATAAAGGTAGACAGTAGTATCTCTTCAAAGTTTTTGGATTATTTAAAAAATAGTTTATTTATTATTAACTGTGGGGATTTTTTATTGGATTTTATGGATATCCTCCTTCTTCTCCCCACACTAGCACCTCTCTCTCTCTCTCTCTCTCTCTCTCTCTCTCAAATGACGATGAGAAAATCATGATTAGAGGTTGTTCTTGAGGGATTCATTAGGTTGCTTGAACTGTTCCGATGCAATTAAAGAAAATGTTTTTCCTTTTATTTCTCACAATGGTTATATAACTTTTCTTAGAATCCTTCCTCTATTTTAAGATGAGAAAACAACCATCTCTCTCTCTCTCTCTCTCTCTCTCTCTCTCTCTCTCTCTCTCTCTCTCTCTCTGTTTCCAATTTGATCTGACCTCTTTCATCCATGACGTCAATAACCTCATCATACTACGATGCGGTCATTCACATTTCATTAAACTTTGCAATGGGAGTTTGCTCACGATTCATTTATGGGAACGAAGGCTTCTGCTCGCGGACCATTTACCAACGGGCTGTCTTCACATTATCGCTCGTGTAAATGTGAGGTTACGGAGCCAATGACGAGGATAAAGTTAGAGGAGTTTCCCCAAGGCTATGAGGCGTTTATCTTATAGCTTTATATAACTATAGTCAGACATTTTATTTGTGTATTAGATATTGAAGCGAATGATGACAAACATATGTACTAATAGTTACGCGAGAGATATTACAACAACAAAGAAATTCAACGAAGGTTTCCCATATTGATTCACTGCGAAATGTAAAAACGTATGTAATGAAGACATATTACTTAGATTAAGAACAAAAATATTAACCTTTTTCTGATATGAGGTATTAATGGTGTCTATCACAGTATTATTCGCTTTAAGGAAAATATGAGAGCTGTAGTAACCGCCATGACGTTTAACGAGACTTAGGAAACTTTGCCTAATAAGACTTCACTTTTGTATCTCTCAGACATATTTAATCCCAAGCATTGGTCCAGATCTTACGAACTATTATACAACTCGCGAAGGAAGAACTAGAAAGAGCCCTGTAAAAGGATTGTCTACAGATGATATTGTAATTTTTTCATTCTTCTAACGAATAAAAAATTCTAAATTCATAACGGTGATGTACACAAGAATATACGAATCCAGAAAAAAAAAAGTCTTAGCTAATTGAGTCCACGAAAAGAGTCACAGGAAAAATTCATGTTAGTTATTCCTAGATAGTGGCTTGTATCTACCTTTACGGCGTGTTTAATAAGCCTGTTGGGCATTACTGTAAAACACACACACACACACACACACACACACAAAGGAAAAAAAACACAGTAAATTAATGTGATTTTGTTTTAGTGACTTTTTTTCATAGCCAAAACTGTGAATTTTTTTCCGTGACTATTTTCTGTGACTCTACCACCGGTCATCGAATATACACGTGTATGCGCTTGTTAATACTCAGAGACAGATACACCAACACGTCTTGTTCATTATCCGTCGCTCAGCATCAAATTCTTGTAGTTGTGCTGAGTATGCAATTGCAAGAGAAAATCCAGTGAATTGCTTTCCACACTTTTTACACCACACTAAGATCGACAGAGGAGAGCAAGATCGTCGATTATTCTGGATTGCTGGAACGCTGGAAAAGATGAAGCTTATCCATTGAGAGTCTCTTTCATTGATTAAACCCTAATCTCGTCGCTCCCTTGACAGACTCATATTCGTGATAGTTTCTGTGCAGAGAGAACTGAGCATCTCTATTTATAACTTTACTCTGAATGAGTTTTATTTTGCGAGGGGAAAAAATGGACTCGAGTTCTTGTCTGATATTGTAGGGCTTTTATTTTTAATTTCGTCTCATCTTTTTATGGCAGCTGAGATAATGATGATTTTCCGAAGTCGAATTCTGACTGGCAACAGCGGGATAGAATTTTACTTTCATTTGTATTTTATTCAGTATTCCCGGTTCTTTAGAGAAATGTTTCGTGATGGCAACAGTGCAGTAGAATTACTTTCAGTAAAATAAAATTATCCGGTATTTCCGATTCTCTAGAAAAACGTTTCTTAGTAGGAAAAGACAAGTCACTGTAACATTACTTTTTTTCATCTTTAATTATAAAAATGCAATTACATTCCATTAATTCACATCATTTGAATAATTCTCTTGATACAAAAATATAAACTTATATAACATTTTGCCACAAAATCAATATAAATAAAAATCAAAACGTATGGTTTAAAAATTTTTAGTTACGTACTGAAAAGACAACCGTACAAACACCCGGACACAACAGCCCCCGTTTTATTTATTTATTTATTTATTTTTTTTTTTTGCCACGCCTCTGGGTTAGGTTAAGTTAGGTTGGGTTAGGCTAGCTTATTTGAAAGGAGCATTTATTGATAAATGATGGGTGTGGGAAACATAATGAGATTATTTCCAATGCGATCCTTTGGTTCGTTTTTAAGATATGGCGTCCCGCTATCTGAAGCAAAAGGGTTCGTTCCCAAAAGCATCTTAATTATCTTGCTATTGTGTATGTTATGAGCTTGTTTGCAACCCTCCCGTATTGCGAGTAAATTATAATCTATTGCATATTGGTCATTAGAGTCGCAGTAGACTGTATTACTCAAAAAAAAAAAATCTATAGACTTCTTGTTTTCAAGAATTTGTGTTTTCTCGCAACATGACTGTATTGTAAACGTATTTTAATGAAAGCGAATAATGCATACATACAACCCATCTTTTCAAAGTAAAGATGGTTTGCTCTTAGAAAAAAGTCCAAGAGGCATATCACAATTATGTTGACGAATATTCCCTTGCTATCAACATTGCCCTGTTGCTAGCTAATTGCAAAAATTTGTAGTTTCGAAAGCATTCATCAAAAGAAGCCAAGAAACATTATTGAATTCAGTTAGAAAGGAAGATCTTTTTGCTATTCCGTACTAATTACGCAAAAATTGCAACATTACCTTATTTGGCCCCACTGTCATCATATTTCATCATATTTCACACTGCATTTCCATCTGCAATATTGCCATGAATGTGGATACCCCTTCTTTTGTTAGGCAATGATATGGGTATACATATCGGATTTATTCATTTGTCTTGATTCAGTTTCATATTCATAAAACTAAACTTTAATGGTTATGTGGTCACAGGAAAATCATCTTATGTGCAAATGCTATATTACGTTATCTTTTTATTTATTTGTTTGTTTACTTTTATTTATTTATTTATTTATTTTGCTCAGTTTCCATCTTCTGCTTAAATTGAGACTTTTCTATTCATTATCGCAGAAAATTGTATCAAAATAATGAATGAATTCTCCGTTTAAGACGGCCACTTGGTCACCATGAAGTCCTTTCTCCACCCAAAAAAGTTTACAGTAATTTTAACTATAAACAAGTCGTCAACGCCATCTATTGGCCACCCATGAAAACCAGAGCAAATACGCCATATGCTTCTTCAAAGATAGGTGTGAGACCTAACTAGATTATTTCTATTACAATCTTTCCTCATTATTTAATATATTAATTTTGTTAGGATTACTTAGTAGAGCATCAACTGGGGATAAATAATTCATAAAAATGAAAAATTTCACTAAGATTATCACCCATAGCGAAGATGACGTGGCACGTTATAATAGACGATATGAAGATCCAGGTATACCAACATAATAATATTCAACACCTTGTTTTGGGCAAGAATTTTAAAATTCTGAGTATAAAATCATGGAATAAAACACTATTTAATGTAATTTCAGGTTTCTGAACTTACTACAGACTACTTTAGATAATAAAATACCAATCAATTCATTAACTTTAAAAGCTGTATTGATTGGCAGTTCCGGAAACTCGCTTTTACTGTTCTGAGACGTAAGGTCTCGCCATCTTTTACTCTAGAAAAACACAAGCAGGAAACAGATTTATACAATTTACATTATTTTTTGGGGGTGGGGGTGGAGGGAAAGAATTCTAACAAAAATAAACATATAAGTAGATTGAATAACGTATAATTTACGTAATCAAAATCCTGCAAGATTAACAGACCATATTATTGATGCTTGAGATATAATCCTAATATTCATCATAAACATATCAAATAAAGATTCTCCTTCGACTCATCTGCTGGAACTGATAAATTAATTCATTATATTTTATGATATCAAAATATCAGAAACGGTTTGGACAATGCATAAAGAACAAAGTACGAAGGGCAATTGTTTCCTTTAAGAGTAGGTTAGTAAACAGAGATTTAATTTCAAAACTGGCCGTTAAAGAAAAGGTTAACCAAACTATTGCATGAATTCTACCCGCAAATAAACATTCGAGTGAAACTAAAGCTGAACTCTAAATTGCAAGTCTTCAAATTCAAGGATGTGTCTGCTCTAAATATAGAATTCATTTACTATTTAATTTCAATTCCTTTTATGAGTTCTCTGGTTATTTTACTGCTCAAGTCAGGGAAAAATTCTCTCTCTCTCTCTCTCTCTCTCTCTCTCTCTCTCTCTCTCTCTCTCTCTCTCTCTCTCACCCACACACACAAAGATTCCAATTTGATCTAACCTTTCCCATCCACGACGTCAATAACCTCATCATACTAGGATGCGGTCATCCACATTTCATTAAACTTTGCAATGGGAGTTTGCTCACGATTCATTTAGGGGAACGAAGGCTTCTGCTCATGGACCATTTGACGGGGCCAGAGTCTTCACATTATCGCTCGTGGAAATGTGAGGTTACGGAGCCAATGACGAGGGTCAAGTTAGAGGAGTTTTGTCTTATAGCATTTCCCTTTCATCCGTTCAGAGTTAACATATTTTTCATCTCTAAAAGTTTTGCACATTCTTTAAAGCAAGCTAATTCAATATGCGTAATAACTACTCATTACACGCAATTAATATATATATATATATATATATATATATATATATATATATATATATATATATATATATATATTATATATATGTGTGCGTTCGTGTCTTCATTTAGTAAGATGTAGCCAAATTGAAGAAAAGGGGTTTTGAAAATAAAAAGATATATTTTCCTTCGTGAATGCTTTAAATGGTCATTATTATGTCTCCCATAATGAAATGTCATAAATTAAAATTTTCTTTTACTCGGTTGGCAAATATCGAATACAGATATTTATTTTTGTTTAGACTTTCCAGTTATTCAGCGTTATTTTCATCAACAGTCAAGTTTCCAGCTATATATTTAGCCAGCCAAAGAAAGCAAAATAAATATCATGGTTATGTTACTTTGAACAACATTACGTATCGATCATTTCAGAATATCTTTTAATCGTCAGTTACGTACTAGAACCTTACAAAAACATTGTCATCTCTCTCTCTCTCTCTCTCTCTCTCTCTCTCTCTCTCTCTCTCTGTATATGACACACTGCTCTCTCGTCAATATTATCTGAATAAATCAAACAGCCCTTCAAAATCAAAGAACGCTAAGCATTAGTTGGTAAAATAGATATCATGGTTATGTTACTTTGAACAACATTTACGTATTGATAATTTCAGAGGATCTTTTAATCGTCAATTACGTACCAGAACCTTACAAAAACATCACCTCTCTCTCTCTCTCTCTCTCTCTCTCTCTCTCGTCAATATTATCAGAATAATCAAAAAGTCCTTCAAAATCAAGGACCGCTAAACCTAACGAAAGAGAACTCGCGCGAGAG
>NC_087205.1:11816130-11818630 GCF_015104395.2 Macrobrachium nipponense | reverse complement strand
GAACGCGGAGAAAGGATGCATGGAGGTCTGCAAAGAAGAGGGACAAGGAGTCGAGGGCCTGAAGGAAGACGATACGCGAAGGAGACCAGGAAGAGGAAATGAGAGGAGCTGGAGGAAAGCAAGAATGATCCCAGAGAAGTGAAACGGAGGGATAGAAAAGAACATCGACCGAAAAAAAAAAAACTCATATTTCCTAAGGGACAAAAGAGGATCAAGGAAAATGAGAAAGAAACTTCGAAGATCATCAATATATCGCTTTTGTGCAAAGTGAAATTGTCAATGTTCATCTAAGGGATTCTCCGGAAGACGAACTACAAATGGGAACCAGTTTCAGGGAATCCTAAGAACTGTTGCCCTACAATCTTCAGCGCTGGAGCGATGCAAATCTTTTGTGGAACGAAGGACACCACATACACACAAATCTCACAGTTCTAGTGAGCAATGGCAATGAGCAAAGGGAACGCACTCACTGCTGGTTAAACAAAACCTCTGCAATGATTTGGCACTGCGATGAAAGACTTCCCAAATCCTCAAGAATCCCAAGAGGGAAAGCGCCCTTCAAGACACACACGGAAGAGGACAAATGAACGAACGAACACACTGAGTCCGTCTGTCTCCAAGGAAGGAGGGAGAGTCTTCGAAATCTAGAAGCGACGAATCTAATCTTCCTCAAGATTCTCAAACCAACCTGCAGCTTCGAGCGTCTTTTACTCAAGCCTCGACAAGAGCGTCTGCCATGAAACACAACAAGGAATAGAAACCAGCTTCTGGAGGAAACCAAATGCTTGGTACATATCAAGGGCCCCCTAATATGTGAGAACATACAAGCTGTCAAGAGGACCATCCACAAACCGGTTATTGATGAAAAGGAAGTTCAAAAGAATATAACCCTATTTCAAGAAATTCTAAATTCTGAGTATATATATATTCAGAAACTCTGAATACATATAAATTCAGAATTGGAGATTCTTAATATATATATATAATATATAGTATATATATATATATATATATATATATATATATATATATATATATATCAGATCCTGATATATATGAAATTCTGAGAATTCAGAGATTCTCAATACATATATATTCAGAAATTCCTGAATATATATGAATTCAGAATTCGAGATTCTCAATACATATATATTCAGAAATTCCTGAATATATATGAATTCAGAATTGGAGATTCTCAATATATATATATTCAGAAACTCCTGAACTTATATAAATTCAGAATTGGAGATTCTCAATACATATATATTTAGAAATTCCTGAATATATATGAATTCAGAATTCGAGATTCCCAATACATATATATTCAGAAATTCATGAATATATATGAATTTAGAATTCGAGATTCTGAATATATATATATTCAGAAATTCCTGAATATATATAAATTCAGAATTGGAACGACCAAGACTTCAAGAACTACCTTATTACTTTGGTGAGCAGTGCCAATGAGCAGAGGGAAGGCGCTCACTGCTGGCTAAACAAAACCCCTCTGCAGTGATTTGGCCCTGTGGTGACACCCCAGCAGTGAGGCTTCATGCCGGTAAAGGCGCAAGGAGAGAAACAGAGAATTAAGAAGAAACATTTCAGAAGCAGATGGAAGACATAGGCTACTTTTGCAGGTGGAAGACGGAATACTCCTGGAGGAGCAAAAAAAGGATCCTGAGATGCCAAACGCGGCATAATTGCCGACTTAGAAAAGATAGAGAACAGGAGGCTCCAGAAAGGAGATGGGTCAGAAGAACGCTCCTGCAGGAACTAACACGAAATTTGGATGGAACAAGTTGCAGATAATGAAGAGGAGGAGGACTAGGGCTGACAGAAGGGCCGAGAGAAAGCGGAGAAAGGATGCATAGAGGTCAACAAAGAAGAAAGACAAGGAGACGAGGGCCTGAAGGAAGACTCGATGCACGAAGGAGACCAGGAAGCGGAAAGGAAGGAGCTGGAGGGAGTCAAGAATGATCCCAAAGAAGTGAAACAGAAGGCGAGCAAGAAAGTCGATAACAAAAGAAAAACTTAGATTTCCTAAGAGAAAAAAGATGATCAACGAAAATGAGAAACAAACTTCGAAGATCATCAATATACCGCTTTTGTTCAAATTGGAACTGTCAATGTTCATTTAAGGGATCCCCTGGAAGACGAACTACAAATGGGAACCAGTTTCAGGGAATCCTAAGAAGTGTAGCCCTATAATCTTCAGCGCTGGAGCGATGCAAAACTTTTGTGGAACGGAGGACACCACATACCCACAAATCTCACTGTCTAGTGAGCAGCGGCAATGAGCAGAGGGAACGCACTCACTGCTGGCTAAACAAAACCTCTACAATGATTTGGCACTGCGATGAAAGGCTTCCCAAATCCTCAAGAATCCCAAGAGGGATAGCGCCTTTCAAGACACACACGGAATAGGACAAACGAACGAACGAACACACTGAGTCCGTCTGTCTCCAAGGAAGGAGGGAGCGCCTTTCAACACACACGG
>NC_087205.1:11793630-11808630 GCF_015104395.2 Macrobrachium nipponense | reverse complement strand
TTTTCGAGAAGTTCGGCAGTAAGGAAGCTTTCGCGCCTCTGTTGGAGGCGTCTATACTCGCGGCTGCTCTAGAATCGGCAGGAGTGTTGTGGATCTCGTCTGGATGTGAGAAACGCCGCGATTTCTGATGCCATACCTCGTCTAGATTCATCTAAGAAGTTCTAGAAATCCCTGGAGTCGGTGACGTTCGCCGTAGGCTCCGCCCCCAGAGTGTCGTATAAGTACAACGAACGAACTTTGGAGAGCAGTGATTGTAGAAGAGAGAGATCGTAAAAGAGAGAGATTACCAGTTAGTCACAGAGCCACAGATCAGATTATCAGTGAGAGATCAGCAGCAGTGATCGTCAGAGAGAGACTAGAGGCGAAGGAACCGAAGTATCAATCAAAAGAAGAGTTGCTTGAGGGTTGGTCGGATATTGGTCTAGTCGTCTTCAGGAGTGGACGGCCGTGTTTTCTAGACGTCGAGCAGACTTCAGAGAAGAAAAGGTCCTGCTACATGTTTTGGGGATTTCCTGCCTTACAAGTAGACTAGTATTCTGCAATACGGAGTCAAGAGGACGACTGCAATTGCCGCTCTACTTTTATGAAGCCACCTCTTCGAAGTACCAAACTGTTTAGCAAGTATTCTTATTACCTCACTGTTTCCCCCAGTTTATGCAGTGTAAGATTCTGTCTCTTTATGCAAATAGGAGATACCATTCTGTATTTACCTTTGTTAGTAAGCTTGTAAATAAACCTTTGTTGTGTTAGTGTTTCTTTCTATATTCGTATCCCAAGTTTCAACTGTTTGTGTTGATATATTTTTTTTTATTATTATTATTTCATATCGAACCTGAAGCGGACCTCCCTCAGAGGCCGTAACATTGTGTCGAACCTTTGCCAGGATATTTCGACACTGTAACATTGTCTCCGAGATCTTCAGGGTCCGTAACAGTTCTGAGGAGGTTTGTGGTTTGCGGCGCTCTTGTGCGGCACTCTGCTGCGAGGTGACCCCCCTTTTTGCAGACGTGGCAAGTCCGTAGGTGTCCTTGGTGGGTGTCCTTTGGCCGTGGGGATCCGGAGAGCTGACTTGGTGGCACTATGCGCCGGTGTGAGGTCCTGTGAGACGGGTGGAATGTTTCCCAGTCGTTAGCCATGCGACAAGCTTTCGCAAGTGTCTTGAATTGCTTTTCGTTAAGGTGCACTGTGAGTGGTCCAGGTACGCACTGGTAGAGGTCCTTCAGCATGATTCTGTTAAACAGGTCCTGGAACTCGGTGCACGACATGGCCTCGAGCCAGCGCTTTCCGGCTTTGGCCTTGTGATAGGAGAAGTCGCTCCAGGCCCAACCAATTTCCTTGGCCTGGCCTCGGAAACGCTGTCTCCATCTCTCTGGGGTGATTTCATACGCCTTCGTAATGACCCGGCAAACTTCCACCATGTCCCCTCGCTGACCCTGATCCAGTGAGCGGAGGGCAGTCTTAGCCTTGCCATCCATGTGCTTGGCAAGCAGGGCAGCCCTCTCTATCTCAGTGGTAGTGTAGTTTGCAAATAGGACTTCCACTTCTTCCAGCCATGCTTCGGGCTCATCCTTCATCCACTTCGGGATTAGAGCGCTAATGCTCGCCTGCCGTGCCTTCTCCATCTCGAGATCCTTCTCCTTGAGGGTTAGCTCATGCTTTCTCTCTTCTTCCCTTGCTTTTCTTTCTTCTTCTTTTTCCTCCCTCTCTGCTTCTTTTTCCTTCCTCTCTTCTTCTCTGGCAGCTTTCTCTTGCTGGAGCAGATCGTCCATCCGCCCCTTCACCCACTGGGTGAGTTCCTGCCCGGTGTAACCGGAGTTCATGCCTGGAGCCATGAGTGTCTGAAGCCTCTCCAGCTCCATGGATATATGTGGTTGGGCAGCAGGAGAAGACATTTCTCTAGGCTGCAGTAGAGGCTCGGATGGAAATGATGGCCAGGAACAGTACTGGATGGAATGGGAGTGCCTACTTGGTAACGTGGTACTCACTTGGAAATGGGTTTTGCAATGTGGTAATGAAAAGTCTTAAAAGACTGGGTGCTCTGTGGCACTTGGGAAGTGTCCCGTAAGTTGGTCGCACTTCTGGAATGGCAACTTCTAATGAGGTGAGAAAATCAAATGGAGTGTGCGGTGTACGTAACACTTAAGGTCGTTCCTAACTTGGGAGATGCTGGAATGGGCAACCTGTAGGTCCAATACAGTTGCACGGCACTTATGGAGGCGTTCCTTGATGTAGTGGTCCATAATGGCGGAAACACTCATGAAATAGGCGTTCCGTAATGACGGACACGCAGTTGAATACCTACTTCTACATCATGTACAGGTGCAGCGGCACTTTGAGGAGGCGTTCCTTTTGACAGCACTTAGGGCTGGTATTGCAGCACTTTGGGAGGCGTTCCCTTGTTGAGGGTTCTGAAGGAGCACTGATCCTTGAACATGGAAACACTAATGAATTGGATGTCCTGTAAGGACGGACATGCAGGTAAAGGGCGACCTGTATGTCTGTACAGGTGCACGGCGCTTTAAGGAGGCGTTCCTTGATGCGTTCCGAAGGATCACTGATCCTTTTACCTGGACACACTAATGAATTGAGCATTCTGTAAGGATGGACACGCAAGTAAAGAGCTACCTATACATCTGTACAGGTGCACGGCACTTAAAGGAGGCGTTCCTTGATTGCACTGGTAGCGTGCTGGTGTGTCCCGTCGGACAACACTAAATGCAGTATACTCAAATATACTGAAGAGAAATGGCACTCTGTTCGTGGCAGAGTGTAATGGTGGAGGAGAGAAAGTAAAAGGTGTGAGTACTTCAGCAGCCAGTCGATGGACAGTGTCACGAATTAATGGCACTGTAAAATGGTAAGGCCTGTGGTGCACTGGTGGTGGCCAGTCCTAGACTGGTAACGACTTCCTTGATGGAAGTAATGAGGTTGCGGTGCACACTGTGCAATCTGTGCTTGCGGTATACGCAAGTCTTTTGGGATAAAGAAATGGAAAAGACCACTCGGGCACGACAGGTAATGGTAAATTGGAAATGCTCAGTCCTTGGCTGAAGTACTCGGTAAATGAAATACATGGCCACAGGCGCGTATCACGCTCAGTGTAAATGAAAGACACAAGAGACTAAAATAATGTTAATGTTGCATGCGTAAGTACGTACTCTTTGCTTTTAGAATAATAAGTTCTCTCTCTCTCTCTCTCTCTCTCTCTCTCTCTCTCTCTCTCTCTCTCTCTCTCTGAGAGGTGATAATGATATATGACGAACTCCCTTGTATTTATTTGAACTACTAATAATGTTAGTTAATATGATCTACTTACGTTAAAGTTAAATGGAGGAATTGCTTTTGAATAAGTTTTATGTAAACAGAACACACTAGCGATGAACGATGTTTTCGTTACTTTGAAACGGATTGCGTTTTCACATAAAATTTACAATGACGCATTTTATGTGAACAATTCTTTTAATGTGATTTACTTTTAAGATTTACGTTAACTTTACGTAAGTTTACTAGGTCCCTGTGACATGAGAAAATGACGGTAAGGATTTTAAGATGAAATGTTAGCAAAACATTCGTAAAGGAGGTTATGTTAAGTACGAAAGGAAATGACTTTCGCTCAACGAGCGAGTGAGCGATACGAGGTGAAACGTGATGAGGGGATGAACAGCGTGTCGTTCAAACAGCTAATCTGTAAATGCGAAAGCGATTTACAACATGAAATTCTAGTTTCTTATTCAAGGCAAATTAACGTTAATTTCTCTGCCAGAATGATCGATGCTAGTATGGAGATTGATATTATTTACGTTAAAACTTCAAGACTTGCGTTACTTTGCTTAAATCGTTAAGATAATGCTTAAAGGGATAAAGGCATGGCTGCGCATTGTGTAAACAACGGTTGGCTGGTAGGCCTGAGAGAGCGCATGCGCTAAGCTGATGAGAGCTGGCAGGCTAAGCGGTTACCAACCTTGGAATGAAAACTACTAAGTTAAAATGAATACCCCTAATATATCACAGACAAAAGAATTGTGCACTTCTTTTGCCGTAACTATCAGTAGAACACTCCTAACTAGCTAGGCTTGCTAACGCAGGCAATAAACCCTGGCAAAGCACTTCCTAGTTTGAACTAGTACTTTCTGGCATCTATCTTACCCACACGTGATCGTGTCTCGTCAGGCGAGCGCAATACAAAATAACAGAATTTGCCCGGCACTCTGGCCATTACAATAATAGTATTTCTACTTTACACTCTTTTAAACCACTTCTAAAATAATTCCTTAACGTACCTTAAGCTAACATTGGTTATTAATAATCATATTGTATGAATGATTTGCCTTACCATGAGTCGTGCGTGTGTCTCCCGCTGCAAGTGTGCTTTGATTTACGCTTTGTAAAATTATTTACAGTTTTACGTTTTACAAGGGATAACGCGATTTACAAGCTTTTTTAAGCAAGCTAGGTTCGAATCCTTGGCGGTGCGCCATTTTTACGTTTGAAGCCCGGCCTTAAGGGCCCAAATACATAAAGGAAAATATTTGAGGGACAATGCAGAATAAATTACTTGAAACTTACCTTAAAAGGATTTATTGTGTTAATTTACTCGAGAGGAGGTCGCCAGAATACTCAGCTAATTACTTTACATACATTTATTTGCAAGAGGCCATCTAATGGCCTGGAGAAAGAGCAAATGCAGCTTGTCCGCACGGGGAACAATATCGTCTCTCACAAGGGGATAGCTGGCTAAAATGAGATTCACGTAAAAGCTAAAGTGGAAAATTCATTCATATAGTATCTTGCAGTAATGCAGCACTGGCGGGCGCGAAGACTTGGACACGTGACTCAGCAAATCTGGAAAAGATCCCAGATTAGACACAAATGAATTAAAGATTTCTTGCACAAGTTACAGTACTCACTTTGTCTAACCCACTGGGGAGGAACTCTTAGTGTTAAATGAAATATTCAGTAACTTCATTTGTCTTGGCGATCACAAAAGGGAGGCATGCGGCCACGAGGCAGTGAAAGGAACAAAGGAATGTTCATTTGAGAATTAGGAGTATCAATTCTGAAAATGGGGAGTAGTTACGACACTAGGAGGGAAAGAACTGGCAATATGACTGATTCACAAGACGTACCTGGATGCCATAGTAAGTGGACCTTTGTAGAATGCGGCGTTGGCTTTGTCTCAGATCTGGGCACGCCAGTAATGCCTTGGTAGGCCTAAATGGAAGGCTGGCTGGGACATCCGTCCGAGGTCACAACTGGAGGCAACTGAGAGCGACTGTATGGGTTAAGCATGGGTGTTGGGGGTCAGCTTATCCCCCTTTCCAGCGCCATTCCTGGAAACAGAGCATATAGCCAGCGAGAAGTTCACTGGATAAAATATCTCCCTTTTGGGATACGTCCCTAAGGCTGACAAGAGTCTTTATTTCCCCCTTCCCGCAACTACAGCTGGCCTGCTTTGGGTTCCCGCCTAAAATCAGCTGATTTGGTTAATGGGGAAAATGGCTGCTTTTCTAGCAATCAAAGTATTAACTAAATGCTGGGTAGACGAGGAGATCAATAAATGTAACAATATATATATATATATATTATATATATATATATATATATATATATATATATATATATCAATATATATATATATATATAGTATATATATATATATATATATAAAAACGGCATTATTTCAGATTCTCCAAAATCTCATATAACTATTTCATTTTTTTTATTTTCTTTTCCACTTTTAGTAACTATCATAACTGATATTATTTTACCGTTAACTTATATATTTTTTTACTCTGGTGATCATTGTGCAGGACCACTCTGGCGTTGTATGACAACAATCACTTAGGTGATTCATTTTACATCATCATCTATATATCAAAACTTAAATTACTAGAAATCGTCACGTAATCTGTCTTACCTTTCAACACATTTGTGATAGGCTATTGCAAGGCTTCGTTTCAACCTTGACTCTGAGAGAGGCCGAGTTATTCCAACGATAATTTTCAATTCGCTGAAGTCCAGGCACTTCTTGGGAAAAGTTCAACAAAACTATCTTGTCGTTTTGCTCCTTCCGGGTTGATGATATCCTCCTCTTAGTCTTCCTTGACAACTTTCGATGAGCATCTTATGCAGGATTACTTATATCCTGAGTTTATAGACCATCCATTTCCTACAGACTTCAGAGAGGTCACTTATTTTTTCGCTTACTCGGGGAGTAAGCCTACAAACTACTTAAGTTGTTGTTGCTGTTCTTGTTTTTGTTCTTGTTGGGGGTGGAGGTAGGAAAGTCGTATGGAAGTAAGTTAAAGATACAGGAATTTTAGGATAGGATATTTATGATTTATTTATTAGAGCGAAAATGTAACAAATAAATAATGTGCATGTTAAGCAGTACAGAACAATCATTGCTAATAAAATATAGCGTAATTAAGACCGATTGCAGTTAAGACCGTCACTAAACTAGAGATTTATCTCTGTTTCAGTGTTATAATGGCCAATGTTATAAGTTAAGCAATCACCCCCCAAAAAAAGCTTTCGTTTGCTGTACTTACCTGAATTTTAATAAAGGAAGCAATATTTTAGATGCGTTTTTCTGAAAACATGGTTTTATGACATTGGCCCTTCTAGTTCTCAGCCCTAGATTTGACCTTAGATTTTAGAAAGCACCCGAGTAAGCAGGAGGTTGCCTCACGCCTTGTTTCCTTTCCTTTCACTCCCATCCGTTTATAATAACTATAAAAACAATACCTACAATAAAATTTAGTGGTTAAGTTTCAGTTGTGCGACCAGGAAATATGGAATTAAATGAATGGCATGGACACGAAAAATTACAAGAAGCGCTCTAAAAGTCTGGGCATAACTTTCCTCTTTTCTGGTAATGGCTCTCATTAACATTCCAGGGAAAATCAATTGTTAATGGAATTCTTAACGTGTCACACAATGATGTTTGAGGCACAACAGTGCGTTGCTATGGTTACCTCGACTCCGAGCCTCTCCGAAAAAAAAAGACGTCCGAAAACATTGCGCTTCTGAAGGCGATCCGGAATTTGCGAATTATTTTGTAATCTTTGATCTTTCAGGGTTTAGATAAGGAGAGAAAGAAGCTGATAAACAAAGGGTGCGTAAAAGGTCGCTAATTGATTGCGTGGTATTTGTAATTAACTGTTATCCAGCCGAACGTTTGCAACAAGAAATTAGGTTATGAAGAGTAAGAATTGGTTCTTTCAGATTTATTTTGTGCTGAAGATAGTTTTTTTAAAGTATTCTGTTCATATGGTAATTACAGTCATACACACACTTAGACAAACACACAGACAAATTTTCATGAATATTCACATTCATAATTTTTTATTATTTAACTGCATTATAAATTAATCTTGGGACTATCATAGACAGTTGAATTATTGTATATTGAATCACCCCTCAGTACCCTTGTGTGTAAATGCTTAATTAGTCGGCAATGCTACTGTTTTTCTTCTGTGTTCCTTTCAAATTAGTATTCAAAAATGCCCTTTGTGAATTGATTAACAAAGGGATTAGTATTTAAGATGCTATATGAATTCCCGAAGTAAGAATTTCATTGAATATGGTTCAGATTCAGTCATCTCTAAATGCGGGAGAGATTTCTAAGACCGATAAATGAACTTAATTAACGTTACTTTTAGTGAAAATTAACAGTTGTAAACTGACTAAACGGATTCATGAAATGTTATATGAAATCCTTTGATATCCCTAGATTTCTCTATGATACATTATTGTAAGTCTTTATATTTCTGTCAGTATGATGTTACAAAATGTATTTTTAAAAATACTTGCAATAGTATCCCAATAGTATCTTTAGAGCCGAATCGTCTTTTAGACCAAGTGTTTTTAGCATATATATTATATATATATATATATTATATATATTATAATATATATAGATATATATATATATATATATATATATATATATGTGTGTATATATATATATATATATATATATATATATATATATATATATATATATAATATATGTATGTATATATGTATATATATATATAGATATATATATATTATATAATATATATATATATATATATGTATATATATATATATATATATATATATATATATATATATATGTAAATTAAAAAGTGCTATAATGAGAAAAATTTGTCCAGCTTACTAAAAGTATATTATGGAATGAACGCGCAGATATAACAAAATAGATGTTAAACAGTGCATTGTGGGTTCAGAGCACAGGTGCACCTAAAATCTTAATTCAGATAAAAAGGAGATAATACCTGTAACAAAATGTGGATTCAGAGTACAGGTGAACTCAAAGTGTTAGATCAGATAAAAAAAAAAACTTCTGTGAATCAGGTTCTCATGAATAGAAAAATCAATATTTGAAGCCTCAAATGTAGTCAGAAAATGGCATATGGCAACCAATCTTGACAGTATCAGTCTCTCATTAAGGTATGGAAAAAGACCAAGTTCTTTTGAAGCTTATTAATCAAACGCATCTAATGATTTCATTTTTTCATCACTTCATTTATTTTTTCCCCACTCTCATTATCCTATAATAAAAAAAAATAACTGTGATGTAAAACTTACTATCTCCAAATCGGTAGGAATGTGTAAAGTTGATTATATCAATAAAAAGTTATTTATTGATTCGTAGTCAACTGCGTCAATAAGAATTGACAACACCACTTCAGCAAATATATTAAATGACGTATAAAATTCAGCATATACACATCTGGAAGCTTCGTGCCAAAATCTCGCAGTATCTAGTGTACATGCACAAATGAATATATTTTTCACTGGATTTCAAACACTTCAGAACATTATGGATTCCCATTTCATGCCTGTAATGTAAATCATAAGAGTATATAAACTTAAGAAGAGAAACAGCAAAAAAATATCTCTAAAAGAAAAAGATATCCTTCCAGAGGAAAATTGAAAGTGACTGACTCAAATTTGTAACTATGTGACACGTAAAGAGATTTCAAGAGCTGGTCATAACTCGAATCCAAGGATATAAATCGAGCCAGTTAAGCGAAAACACCGAAGTTTTAACTCCTTTTCCCAAACCCTCTCGGTCAACTTCCCACCTTCCACCTCACAGCCACTCCAAACCGCACACCCGCCCCCCTCCCAAGACACTATACCCCCCACCCCCACACCCTCCGACTTCTTTTAACAGCACTTCCAACAACTTATTCGCATTAGATCGCTGGGCACCCCCACTTCTCTCTCTCTCTCTCTCTCTCTCTCTCTCTCTCTCTCTCTCTCTGTCTTTATTTTACTGAGAATAATCGTAGTTTGATTTTAGACATTTATTTAATCACACTGATGAAAGTAAAAAAGATGATAAACAAAAGAGAGAGAGAGAGAGAGAGAGAGAGAGAGAGAGAGAGAGAGAGAGAGAGAGAGTCTGTAAGATGCTAGGGAGATAAACTATCGACGTAGTTTGTGTCTTTAGAAGAATAGTAAGCGTTAGAAACGTAGCCTGGTGGAAAAACGAATAGCATTAGAAAAACGTAGGATCAATAACTCAAAGTTCGATTCTCGGACATTCCATTGAGGTGTTAGAGATGTGTATTTCTGGTGATGGAAATTCACTCACGACGTGGTTCAGAAGTCACGTAAAGCCGTTGGTCCCGTTGCTGAATAACCACTGGTTCCATGCAACGTAAAAGCACCATACAAACAAACAAATAAACAATATCTCAAAGTGGAAGATGAAGACCTGGTGAAGTGATATTATTATTTGTAGGAGTTATGAAGAACGAAAGGGAGACGTAGGAAGTGCTTGATAGATATAGTGACAGAAGTATGAGAAAGAAAGGCCCACAATATCCTAAAAGAAACTGACTACTTGAACGATAGAACAGAAATGGATCATTAAATGTAGGGTTGGGATACGCACCCACAAGGTCAGCTTAATCAAAAACAAAAACGAATACCACTGCTATTCAGCTTTCTTTACGTTTGTAGCTAATGCACAAGCTTCCAACAATGAGCAGGGGTTCCCAACCTTTCTTCTAAAATCCTGAAACCCCCTGTGGTGATATACTACAATTCTCGAATTGGCCCCCCTTAAAAACCAGAACCTCTGGCATACGAAAGGGTGCATCAACAATTTATCAAAGGAATCGTGAAAGTAGCACTGACAATAACTGCTTTGCCTTTCCTAAGAGTCGCTCACTGTTAATCAAAATGTCTATATATATCTTATAAAGGAAGCCCATAAAAACGCCAAAATATAGAAAGTAAGTACTATATTTCAGAGACTACTGTCTCTCTCTTTAGGTAGGTAATGAATAAGCAAAATTACAGAAAAGGTGGTATTTATACCAAGAGATCCATCCATTGGTAGCCATGTTTCGGTCACCCCCACTGATAATTCCTCTTAATTTTATTGAGCGTCCGTTGAAGGAAGATTTTACCTATGATATCTGAATCCCAGGCGCCCTTTGAGATGTTCAATGCCGGACTTTGTTTAATCAAGGCAGACTCTGTCATATCTATATATATGTGTGTGTGTGTGTTTGGATCCATACTATTCCAATTCATGGTATGGAAAGAGTTCACCACACCATTTTTAGTCCACCCCAGTTATCATTCACAACAAGATACAAACATTTAGATAAAAACGTTTACTAGTTTGATAATCAAAGATAAAATGGATCTGAACGAACTTTTCATGCTCCCGAAATTTCATCTACCCCATAACAGCAATCCGCTCAGTGATGAGCACTTTCACCTATTCGGGGAGTAAGTCTACAAACTACTTTGTTGTCGTTGATGTTATTGTTGGTGGGTTAGGAAAGCCTAAAAAAAGTATGAAAATTTATTATTTATTTATTAAAATAAACCAAAAAAAAGTAATGTGCATGTTAAACAGTACAGAATAATTATTTCTGATAAAATTTTGCTTATTTATTTTAATTTTCGTTGGTGAAGCAACGCTTTATTTGACCGTAGATTTTAGCACACATCACGAAAATTTTTCGTATATATTTAAATTTTCGCCAGTGAAACAGCGCTTTATTTGACCGTAGATTTTAACACGCGTCCCTACTTAGCTGGAGGTCAGATCACGCCTTGTATTACTAAAATTCGGTCAGAGGATACCCGAGAAAGAAGAATAACTGGGAACGCCAAAATTTTTGATCCAGGAAAACCGCTTGACGAACACGCTTCAGCCTCGGGGAAATCTCCCGTAACTTTGTTACTGTCATTGGCATCCCAACTTTCCTTTCTTCGTGCAATAATGTGAGGAGGAGGAGGACTGTGAGCCAGTTAAATGATGCACGGACAGCAGGTTCATCTTGCTTAAATGAATCGTGAGCAAACTCCTCTTTCAATGGGAAATGAAACGTGAGTGACTGCCTTGCAGCATTATGAGATTACTGTCGTCCTGAATGAGAGGTCAAATCAAATGAGAAGCGAAGAGAGAGAGAGAGAGAGAGAGAGAGAGAGAGAGAGAGAGAGATTCATCTTCACCTCTTTAAGACGAGAGAGAGAGAGAGAGAGAGAGAGAGAGAGAGAGAGAGAGAGAGAGAGAGAGTTACAAGGATTAGGATGGCTCAAAGACTTGTTAGTTCATCCGAGGAGACATCGTGAGAGAGAATGAGAGTTACAAGGAGTTACAAGGATTAGGATGTCTCAAAGACTTGTTATTCCATCCGAGGAGACATCGTGAGAGAGAAAAAAAAAAGAGATTCAACCTCACCTCTTTAAGACGCGAGAAAGAGAGAGCGAGAGAGAGAGAGAGTTACAAGAAGTTACAAGGATTAGGTTGTCTCAAAGACTTGTTAGTCCATCCGAGGAGACATTTTGTGCTCAATTATCTCTAGGAGCAGGTTTTACTGTTCATTCACCGTGTCCTAATGATTTTGTCTAGCTTTCTTTTAGAGAGAGAGAGAGAGAGAGAGGGAGAAAGAGATTTAATCTCACCTCTGTAAGACGAGAGAGAGAGAGAGAGAGAGAGAGAGAGAGAGAGAGAGAGAGAGTTAATTCTACAGCTGAGAAAATGGTTTTGAGCCAACTGAACTTCGAGATGAGTCGGTAAAATTGAAACAAATATTCCTTAGATTGCATGAGAATAATCTGTTACAATATACTGAATCCCCTCAAGGAAGGCTTTGATCGTGGTTATCTGCTAAACGGTTGAATAATAGAGGGACAGTGAACAAAGACGGGAAGACAGGTAAGACAAACAAACAGGGACTTTTACTGGCTGATTAAACACACAAACGCAAAAAAAATATTACTCAAAAAGGTCAGCAGTTATAAATGAAGCCACTGGGTGCACGAGATGAAGCCCGATTATTGTGTAATTATGTACATTTGTCTGACGGTTAACCAATAATTCAGAAAACAGCTTGAGTTACTGGCCCTCGAAGAATTTGACATTAACATTTATTACCTCTAACAACCACGAGCTCGCCATTGCTAATTGGGTGAAGAGACACATGTTTGTGGAGGAAACGATGTTTCGCTCCGAGAGACAAGACAGATATTTGCTGATATTATCATTTCCAATTCTGGATAGATAGTTGTCCTTAAAAACACCTCATTGCCTGCTTAATACTAAGATTCTTAAGAGTACAATTTTATTTTTAATGCAGTTACGTAAGTTTATTTCCCTAAAGGTAAATGTTTATTGTTACTACCTTTTCATCTTTGCCTTGATTTCTGACGCAGATTTGAAAGAAATAATAATTTTTTTTTTTAGCTATGTGCTCTTTAACATTCAATTCAAATGCAACATTATATTTTGGATGCAGAATAAGAAGCAAAAATTATATATTTTTTTTTTATCACTTCCTCGTAAATATTTTCAAAAAATTATTCACCTTCTTGTTTTTTTTTTCTCTCTCTCTCTCTCTAGAACAGTCCTTAGTTGGAAATTAATTTTGAATCACTGAAGCAAGAAATGTTTCTTTTGTGAAAGTAGCGCATATATTGGAATATTATTATCATAAAGGTGATATTTTTCCATTCAATATTACTAAATAGTTATCTATTTCATGAATTAATATCTTGACATTACAATGATCTTTGCAATGGATATACTAAATGTAAAAGATATTCTTACTCTAATTGCGAGTTTATATAGATTACAGCATACTCCAACTAAAGAAAAAAATCCTCTTCTCCTTTGTAAGGCCTAATTCTGATAAAAACTGCATCTGTTTTCACATACGTATACTAGTCATTTAATATCTTTAAACCCATAAGCAAATTACTCTAGATCTACACAAAGACCTTTGCAAGAAATAATTATAAGTTTCAATTCTTAATCATGAGGATAGCACACTATTATATTTTCTGCTGACAGTGAAAGTTTATTATCATATTTCATTAATTACTACTTTTCTGATCTACTAATCTATCATATTCAAGTTGCCTCATTTTATACTATATCTTGGACATTTGTGAGAAGAAAAAGTAAAATGTTCAGTGATGGTAGGTTGGCAGCCATTTTTAAGAAAAGACGTGACGGGTAAAGCCAGATTTCAAATGAACGTTCAACAATCTATAGCTTTCTCCTTTCAATGGCTGGTAACACTTGCTGGTGATTGACTTCTCTTATAGTTATTCTATTCATATTTTCTAACGTCCATTGTTTGACTCTTCGGTCAGTTTTGCATTCACTAACGTTTTATTTAATTACTGAAAATCGCTATTTGCCAGTCATTTTTGTATCTCTTTCGCTCTCTTTATTTTATACGGGGCTTTGACGCATCATCCAGAGAATCAAGTATAGTCCTTTAGATGCAAATTAAAAACGAACTTTACAAATGAGAAGAAACAAGGACATGTGAAACCTACAGTCCTAAATGCCCTGATGGGAATGATGAGCTTTGCTGTGTCAACAGAGAGAGAGAGAGAGAGAGAGAGAGAGAGAGAGAGAGAGAGGGTGGCGAGATGGAAGAGGATAAGCCGAACGAGGGATATTTTTAGAAATTGAGTAAAAACTACCATGTTTTCGCGTAACTGGTTCGATTTACTTTTTTATACGAGTTGTAACGAATGGAATTCCCTTTACACGTTTAAAAGTTACAGATCTGAGTCCCCCGACGTTTTTACAAATGTTTGCATACAATCAATAATCAATGTCCGTATGGAGTCATATTTTCCTCCAGTGTCTACTACATCCGATCCCTTTTTGAGTTATACGCTTACCCTGATTTTCTACTTTTGTATGTTTTCTAACAAACTTCTGTGTGAGAGACTTGGTTAATATGCAATACCAGTTTAAAAGGGATATTCCAAACTTTCAAAGAATGACAAAATGAACATAAAGTGAGAATTGAATGTGATGTTATCACACGCAGCTAATTTATTACATTCATAGGCCTTAAAATTTTATGATTATAATTCTGGCTAAAGGTTGGTTACTGTCCTAAATTCTCCTCCAAAAAGTAACATTAATACATCGTTTATGTTTAGTTAGTAGGCTGACAATAAATAAATATATATATATATTATATATATATATATATAATATATATATATATATATATATATACATATATATATATGATATATATATATATATAAAATATATATATATATATATATATATATATATATATATATATATATATATGTATGAACAAAGTTACAGTCACGAAGGGAAAGTGAAACACTGGGGATGTCTTGGTATAAAACGAAAGTGATCAGCATCTCCAGTGCTCTAATTTTCGTCCGTTCGTGGCGTAACTTTGTCCATATTATATATATTATATATATTATATAATATATATAATTTATACATATAGATAATATTATATTATACATTATTATCATCACGTTTTTTATTTCTTCGTGATTTAAAATCAAACATTTATATATATATATATATATATATATATATATATAATTTATATACTATATATATATTATAATATATATATATGTGTGTGTGTGTGTGTGTGTGTGTGTGCGTGTGTCTGTGCGTGTTCGTGTGCGTTTGTGTGTACATATATCGCCTAGTTA
>NC_087205.1:11776130-11788630 GCF_015104395.2 Macrobrachium nipponense | reverse complement strand
ACCTAATTTTATGCATCAGTGATTATAAGTCTTCAATTATAAATATCTTACTGTAGGTAAGGTATTTCTATGCATACTGTGAAGTTCCTCGCTAGACGAGTGGTTTAAATGCTCGCCTACCGAATCGGTAGTCCCGAGTTCGATTCTCCACTTTGCCAACGCGAATCCAGAGGAATTGGTTTCTAGCCACGCAAAATTATCTAATCCTTCGGTTCAGCCCTAGGAAACTAAGATATACTTAACGTATGCATAATGTGGAATTTAGCCATACCTTCTGTTAATTTAGGAAAGCATTTCTGAATATCAGTAGTTTATCCATACCAAGAATACAGTAGCGGAGCAAGATGTTCCCAGTGAATAACGGAGTAAGTCAACAACAAATCGTAAATTATGTAAAGTCGAATATACATCAATACAACATAAGCTATTCATGGTTCTCTGAATCAGCTTTTGAAAATCAATATACATTTGGCGCATAAACTTAAGTTTATTTATACGTGAACAAAGTTATGCTTGACTGGAACATTTATAACATCGTTAAGGTGCATTTATATTGGTAATGTATTTCATCAACAACAAAATACTCTTCTCCTAGAGAGCTGGAAGTAATGACGTTTCATAGAAAAAAGCAAAAAAAAAATATAAGTGAAATGACCGCAATGAATCAGAGTAGTAATAGAATGTTGGAACAAATAAAAACTGATTCTGCAACTCGATCACTTTAATTTTTTTCTATCTTTGAACCTTGGATCAATGAAAATGTAAAGAAAACACTCCATGGGCTAAAAGTCCGATCCGTACCCAGGTGATCAATATTGTCAAATAAAATCAACTCTTCCGATGTCCAATAAATTTCATCGTCAACATTTTTTGAGAAGTCGAAAAGTCTTTCATATATCGGCACTTGAATACTTGAATACTCACAGGTTTCTGGGGAAAAGCAACATATTGTCCTTTCTTTTACTTCTATTCTATTCTGTAGTTCCACGTTGGCCGAGTGCATTTCGCGCTCGGCTACCATTCCGGTGGTCTGAAGTTCGATTCTCGGCTCGGCCAACTCGGAACCAGAGGAATTTATTTCTGGTGATAGAAATTCATTTCTCGATACAATGTGGTTCGGATCCCACATTAAGCTGTAGGTCCCGTTGCTAGGTAACCAATTGGTTCCTAGTCACGTAAACATATATCTAATCCTTCGGGCCAGCCGTAGGAGAGCTGTTAATCAGCTCAGTGGTCTGGTAAAACTAAGATATACTAAACTAACTATTCTATTTTGTGATTTGTCTCGTTTTGATAAGGCATGCGGACGGAAACGTGGTTGAGGGTAGACGACCGAGACAAATGACGGAGAATGCGAGTGTCGTTAACGCGCTTGACCGCGGGTCGCTTCTGTTGAATTGTGCTGCCGCCGGGCCTGGCGGCTAAAACCCTTGTAGGCCAGGCACGTAACCTGAAAAACTTTACAACATCCCATAAACTTTTTTTTGTTTTCAACTTCCTTTGACGTAACTTTTTCTTTCCTTACCTTTGTGTGTATATTATATATATTATTATATATAATATAATAATATTATCTATATATATACGTATATTATATATAATTCTATATACATTATATATATATACACACACACACACATAAAGGTAAGGAAAGAAAAAGTTACGTCAAAGGAAGTTGAAAACAAAAAAAGTTTATGGGATGTTGTAAAGTTTCAGGTTACGCTGCCTAACAAGGGTTTAGCCGCCAGGCCCGGCAGCGCCAATCACAGAGCGACCCGCGGTCAAGCGCGTTAACGACACTCACACTTTCTGTCATTTTTCTCAGTCGTCTACCCTCAATCACGTTTCCGTCTGCATGCCGTATTAAAACGAGACAAATCACAGAATAGAATAGTTAGTTTAGTATATCTTAGTTTTACCAGACCACTGAGCTGATTAACAGCTCTCCTACGGCTGGCCCGAAGGAATAGATATATGTTTACGTGACTAGGAACCAATTGGTTACCTAGCAACGGAACCTACAGCTTAATGTGGGATCCGAACCACATTGTATCGAGAAATGAAATACTCATGAATTGATAAAAATAAAAATAAATCATGTGTAACAAATTTTGAACATAAGGATTAGACATGAAGTGTTACAGAAAATATTTAATGAAAATAAAAGTTATTCGCTTGGAATACTTAAAAAAAAATCCGTATGTATACAGGCATAGTTAGACGGCGAGAAAAATGCAACGACGAAAAAGAATCCCTATAATTACAGCTGTAAGAAAAAGTTGAAACGACCCTCTGAATAGGCTTTAATCCAAAAGGTGGTGTAATGGAGTCGAGGATCAAACGGGTCTCTAGAGCCTCGTGCATTCAATGAGATTATCATGCCCCGTGATTGTCAGGAATAGCGACCTATAATTCGGATCTTCGCTGCACTGAATTCAGAGGTGAATGCAATTGGGCTAATCTCTTCCCTCTGCCTGACTCTATCTGTCATTAACCTTTCGTCACATCGCTGGATTATTGAGTCTCTTTCACATAGCCAGATATATATATATATATATATATATATATATATATATATTATATATATAATATATATATATATACATAATTCAGAGAATATGTAAAATATAACAGCTAGTCGCCTAGTAACATTTGCCCCTATTTCTCCAAAATTAAATGTCACACATGGAATTTAATCTCGCCTTCTAAATAGACTTGTGGTATTTATGATAGAATAGTCTTTTAATATGACAGCATGTCGTGGATATATCATCCAACAGCACTAACTTTATATTACAACATGTGGAAATATCATCCAACAGTGCTAACTGAAAATGACAGCATGTCGTGGATATATCATCCAACAGCACTAACTTAATATGACAGCATGTCGTGGATATAATAGCCTCCAACAGCGTAAACTTAATATGACAGCATGTCGTGGATATATCATCCAACAGCGCTGGCAGCATCTGGCTATGTGAAAGAGACTCAATAATCCAGCGATGTGACGAAAGGTTAATGACAGATAGAGTCAGGCAGAGGGAAGAGATTAGCCCAATTGCATTCACCTCTGAATTCAGTGCAGCGAAGATCCGAATTATAGGTCGCTATTCCTGACAATCACGGGGCATGATAATCTCATTGAATGCACGAGGCTCTAGAGACCCGTTTGATCCTCGACTCCATTACACCACCTTTTGGATTAAAGCCTATTCAGAGGGTCGTTTCACTTTTCTTACAGCTGTAATTATTAGGGATCTTTTTCGTCGTTGCATTTTTCTCACCGTCTAACTATGCCTGTATACATACGGATTTTTTTTTAAGTATTCCAAGCGAATAACTTTTATTTTCATTAAATATTTTCTGTAACACTTCATGTCTAATCCTTATGTTCAAAATTTGTTACACATGATTTATTTTTATTTTTATAAATTCCTGAATATTTTATGCAAATAAAGTAAGGATAAGAGTCATCACTTCAATCTCCTTGAACACAGATCCTCTTAAAACGAGAATTAGTTCGTTGTATATCGTATTATTTTTCATACAAATCCGAATTATTGTGATACATTTCCTGCTTCAGAGTATCAGATCTTGAAAACCCCCCGTGGGAGGGGAGGGGTAGCGCTGTCAATGCACCTCATATGGTTCACTTTGGCTCAACTGAAAGCTGCGCCCGTTCAGTAATTATGTCATTTCTAACAGATCTGATCATGTACAACATTACAGGCAGTAGTTATGTCATTTCTAACAGATCTGTTCATGTACAACCCCTGATTATGTATTCCCACCAAAAGATAGTATAATTATATCATATCCATTAAAAAATAAAAAGGTTTTAACGACATCAAAAAGAATTAGGAATAAAAATGTGGCATCTTATTCCTCCCCTCACAGCATTACCCTTGTTTTTCTCTGGTCGCAAAAATCCTGCAGACTCCCTTCTGCACTTATATCTAGAATGTATCCTGGGCCATAAATCTTCCTCGAAAGGATGCACTCGTCTTCTTCTTCTTCGTCGTCGTCGTCGTCGTCCTGCAGGAAAGAATTTAAGGATTCTCCCTCATTCGAAGTATCTAAACTTTTTTAAAAGGTTCCGAAAAACGGACGAGATATATATGGAGAAAGGAAGCCGACGAGGAGGAGAAATGGGAAAGGGAGGAAGAGGCCGAAAGAAGAGGGGAGAACGAAAGCAAGATAAGAAGAGGAAGAGGAACAGAGGCAAAGGAAGTTATGTCACGAAACTTGCAGCCATTTATGCAGTCCGTAAAGGACAAAAAATAGATAAATAAATAAATAAATAAACAAATAAATAGAAAATCAAATAAAATGTGGTGGAATGAAGGTATTTACCATACCAACATAACTTCACTTTCTAAAACTCTTCAAACATTGCATCAAACTTAATGGTTTATAATAAATAAAGTTATGGAATTGCTTGGGATTAATTCATATTTTTATGAAAAAAATCCGCAAATATAGATATAAATAAATAAATAGTATATATATATATATAATATTATATATATATATATATATATATATATATATATGTATATATAATATATATATAGAATATATATATATATATTATATATATATATTATATATATATATATTATATATATATTATATATCATTATATAATATAAATTATAACATATACATATATGAGTTTGTGTGTATGACCCAACGGTTATCGTAGTAACAGATGATATGTGTAATGACTAAACTTAGTCCACGTGGACTGATTGGATTGCTAAGAATACAATGTAACATTTTATCCTCTTAGAGTACACCGTATATATTATTATTTTTTTTTCTCTCTCTCTTTTTTGCTCTATCAGTCCTCTAATTCGACTGGGTGGTATTTATAGTGTGGGGTTTCGGGTTGCATCCTGCCTCCTTAGGAGTACATTCGCTTGCTATGTGGTTTATGGTTTCATTTTTCGTATTGCACTTCCTACATATGGGAGAGATGTTATTTCCATCTATCGTTCTTTGGACGCATCTGGTTCTTAGGGCCTGATCTAGTGCCGTTGATATCATTCCTTCAGTTTCCTTCTTGAGCTCTCCCCTCAGTAGCCATTGCCACGTGTCATCGCTGGCTAGTTCTTTAGTCTGTCTCATTTATTGTCCGAGCATTGGTTTGTTATGCCATTCCTCTGTTCTCCTTGCCTTTCTCCTGTCTCCGTATATTTGTGGGTCTTCGTCTACCTGTATCAGTCCTTCTTCCCATGCACTCTTGAGCCACTCGTCTTCACTGGTCTTCATATATTGCGCCAGTGCGCTGTTCTCGATGTTGACGCAGCCCTCTATGCTTAGTAGTCCCCTCCCTCCTTCCTTCCTTTCGTGTTATGTATAGTCTGTCCGTATTTGCTCTTGGGTGTAGTGCTTTGTGTATTGGCATATGTCTCCTCGTTTTCTGGTCTATGCTACGAAGTTCTGCCTTCGTCCATTCTACTATTCCTGCGCTGTATATGATTACTGGCACTGCCCATGTGTTTATGGCTTTTATCATATTTCCGGCGTTGAGTTTTGACTTGAGTATCGCCTTGAGTCTCTGCATATATTCTTTCCTGATCATGTCCTTCATCTCTTGATGTTTTATATTCCCTCCTTCCATTATTCCCAGGTATTTGTATCCCGTCTCATCTATTATTTTTATTATTTTTTTATTTATCTATTTATTTATTTATTTTTTTTTTTTTTGCTCTATCGCAGTCCTCCAATTCGACTGGGTGGTATTTATAGTGTGGGGTTCCGGGTTGCATCCTGCTCCTTAGGAGTCCATCCCTTTTCTTACTATGTGCGCTGTTTCTAGGATCACACTCCTTCTGCATGAGTCCTGGAGCTACTTCAACCTCTAGTTTTTTCTAGATTCTTTTCAGGGATCTTGGATCGTGCCTAGTGTTCCTATGATTATGGGTACAATTTCCACTGGCATATCCCATATACTTCTTATTTCTATTTTCAGATCTTGATACTTATCCATTTTTTCCCTCTCTTTCTCTTCAACTCTGGTGTCCCATGGTATTGCGACATCAATGAGTGATACTTTCTGCTTGATTTTGTCAATCAACGTCACGTCTGGTCTATTTGCATGTATCACCCTATCTGTTTACTGATAAACATAGTCCCGCCAAGAGGAATCTTTGCCATGATCGTTTTCTATCACTCCTTCAGGTTGGTGCTCGTACCACTTATTACTGCAAGGTAGCTGATGTTTCTTGCACAGGCTCCAGTGGAGGGCTTTTGCCACTGAATCATGCCTCTTTTTGTACTGGTTCTGTGCAAGTGCCGGGCATTCGCTTGCTATGTGGTTATGGTTTCATTTTTCGTATTGCACTTCCTACATATGGGAGAGATGTTATTTCCGTCTATCGTTCTTTGAACATATCTGGTTCTTAGGGCCTGATCTTGTACCGCTGTTAATCATTCCTTCAGTTTCCTTCTTTAGCTCTCCCCTCTGTAAGCTTATTGCCACGTGTCATCGCTGGCTAGTTCTTTAGTCTGTCTCATGTATTGTCCGTGCATTGGTTTGTTGTGCCAGTCCTCTGTTCTGTTTGTCATTCTCCTGTCTCTGTATATTTCTGGGTCTTCGTCTACTTTTATTAGTCCTTCTTCCCATGCACTCTTTAGCCATTCGTCTTCACTGGTTTTCAGATATTGCCCCAGTACTCTGTTCTCGATGTTGACGCCATTTTATTATTATTATTATTATTATTATTATTATTATTATTATTATTATTATTATTATTATTATTATTATTATTATTATTATTATTAAAAAATAAAATCATAGTAGCACGAGTCTTCAAATGGAGAAAACAAATCCACAGTTATGTAAATGTTACATATATTTGCAGTTTAAAAACAGCAAAGATAGCTTTCGGGAATCTGTTCGTTTCCCCTTATCAATCCAATGATTGATAAGGGGAACCGAAACAGATTCCCGAAAGCTACCTTTGCTGTTTTTAAAATGAAATATATGTACATTTACATAACTGTGGAATTGTTTCTCCAGTATTTTATTATTCTTATTATTATTATTATATATATATATATATATATATATATATATATATAATTTTTTTTTTTTTTTTTTTTTTCTTTGCTCTATCACAGTCCTCCAATTCGACTGGGTGGTATTTATAGTGTGGGGTTCCGGGTTGCATCCTGCCTCCTTAGGAGTCCCATCACTTTTCTTACTATGTGTGCCGTTTCTAAGATCACTCTTCTGCATGAGTCCTGGAGCTACTTCAGCCTCTAGTTTTTCTAGATTCCTTTTCAGGGATCTTGGGATCGTGCCTAGTGCTCCTATGATTATGGGTACGATTTCCACTGGCATATCCCATATCCTTCTTATTTCTATTTTCAGATCTTGATACTTATCCATTTTTTCCCTCTCTTTCTCTTCAACTCTGGTGTCCCATGGTATTGCGACATCAATGAGTGATACTATTATTATTATTATTATTATTATTATTATTATTATTATTATTATTATTATTATTATTAAACTAGTTTAACCGGGCCACTGAGATGATTAACAGCTCTCTGGGGTAGCCATCGCCATATAGAAAGCATTCGATTGCAGTAACATGACTCATCCAAATTTTCCTATTTTCCATACTTTTTTCAGCGCTTCCTGACTCTGGGTATGACTCGCGTGATGGGGAAAGACACGGTCGTTGCCCTGTCAGTTCCTAACCTATAATTCTCCGTTCATCCATCGATTTTTATTCTCGCAAGAGGTGTCAAACCTGGCTGCTGCTTCTTCTATCTTCTAGCTTCTCCAGGATACGACGACACGATAAACCACGATCTCTCCTGTGACTTGTGTGAGGTAAATAGCAAGGTAAGCTGTGTATTTCTCTCTCTCTCTTTTTTTCATGATGGGAAATTGCAATTCGAAGGAATCATCCCAGCGGATGAGAATGAACACGAGGGTTTAGGTATGAGAATTGTAGTTATAATTCAAATTTTAAAAACATTTCAAGGAGGTGAGATAGCTCGCAGTAAACAAGTGTATTTTCATCAATATGCGTCCAAGGTAAATTTTCGTAAGTAATGGGCTAATATGTACCATATACGCTCTTTTTAGAGGAATCAGTATTAATGTTTTTGATTATATATATATATATATATATATATATATATATATATATATATATATATATATATATATATATATATATATATATATATCTACGTAGTTACGAAGTGGATATACAATGCTTAATTTTATTGACGAAAAAATGAAACAAGTAAAAAATGCGCTGAAGTTCCCTCGGCGCAATCGAGTTTTCTGTACGTCGTATGATCAAAGCATCGGAAATACGGTGGTCTCGGTATAATGCAGTATGAGCAGCAGCACATGAATCTTAACCACGGCCTGGTGGTGGCCTGTTTAATATCTTTGCCAGACACACGATTATTGTTAAATTTAGTCTCAAATACAAATTTTTAAAAACTAACGGGGCTAAAGGGCTATAATTTGGTATGTTTGATGATTGGATGGTGGATGATCGACATACCAGCTTACAGCCCTCTAACCTCAGTAATTATTTTAAGATCTGAGGGTGAACAGAAGTAAATAAAAAAAAAAGACTCTCATTTCCCAGTGTTCAGGTCATAGTTTTAGTCAGTTTTACAGAGCCTCAGATCGCAAAATTCTCCGAATATAATATTCTTGCTCATTATCATAAAGACAGGAATTAAACAAAAGAGATAACTCCAGAAAAACACCTCTCAGCAAAGCAAATGGTGTGATTTTATTACCATAATGTTTTCTAATGAATAAAATAATACCTCTAACCATAGTTAATTTAACTAAGAAAACAAGGCATGATCCGACCTCCACCTTACTCATGGCATGTGCAAAACTCTATGGTCAAAAAGCGCGTTGTTTCACCAACGAAAATCAAAATAAATACGCCATATTCTATGTTGAATAAATATGCCATATTCTATCAGAAATAATTGTTCTATACTGTTTAACATGCACATTATTTATTTCCTTACATTACCATTCAAATAAATAAATCATAAATATCCTATCCTAAAATTCCTACATCTTTAACTCAACGCAAAACACCCTTTTCAGAGTTTCTTAGGCTTTGCCATAGGGCTTTCCTACCCCCCAACAAGAATGACAATAACAAAGTAACTTGTAGGCTTCCTCCCCGCGTAAGGGAAAATAATAAGCCAGCGACCAGGAACCAGGAGAAAAGGTTAATGCTATGTTGGAGAGAGAAGAAGGGAGCCGGTGACACAATGGCAAGGTAACCTAACATCCTCTTGAATTACATTTATGAATAGTATCAAATGCATTCCAAGCTCGCCAGAGTGAATCAACGAGCAAATGTTGGAATTATGCAGAGGCATTGTTTATTGAGTAAACAACATTTTGGCTGATATAAGCCAGCTTAGCTTATGCATTGCTTTTGCGACATACGATCGCTCAGGAGATTATGAGATTTGGTGATTGTTTCTTTATGTTTCTCAGTCAATTATTTAAAAAAAATAGCACAAGTAAAGCAGGTAGATATTCTCTCTCTCTCTCTCTCTCTCTCTCTCTCTCTCTCTCTCTCTCTCTCTCTCTCTCTCTCTATCTATCTTGAATTGTAGTTTAGTTTTATTATGCAGGCTTTATCACTCTCACGAGTTTCATGATTTTCGAAACATTTCGTCTTTATGGCTCACGAAACTCTTATCCGCGGTCCATGAAACTCAACTACGACCCTGTGGTGGCCTATGTTGTTGGTAACAAAAGCGCTGCCGGAAGTACGATTATGGCTAACTTTCACCTTAAATAGAATAAAAACTATTGAAGCTAGAGGGCTGTAATTTGGTATGTTTAGTGATTGGAGGCTGGACGATTAATATACCAGTTTACAGCCCTCTAGCTCAAGTAGTTTTTATTTCATTCAAGTTAAAAGTAGCAACACTAGTTTTCTTTTACAGAAAACTAAAACTGGAACGAGACGTACTACATATGTACAGGAGAGTCGGTGTCCTTCTAGCAATACAACACAGTCTATATGCTGCCGGATACATATTAAACGTATGTGCAAAGAAGGCAAAATTTGTCGTTCGATATCGCACCTGCGATTGGAGTCCTCGCCGTTACTGAGTTCAGAGTTCTAATCCTGTACCACGATTGCATTTAAGAAAACACGCGTGAAAAACTCTATTTTTCATTTTCTTTGTAAATCAAACCATAAAACAAGATTTTCACTCCACAAGAATGATGTCTAATTCAGTCTAGTTCCTTTTCTTTCATTTAATTTATTGTTATTATTTTTTTTGACGAAGAGATTGTGTTACAAAGCAATAAATCCATTACGCTCCTGATTATATTATTCATAAAGGAACATTTCCTCATTTAATTTTCTTATTTAATTTTCCCTTTTGGTAATCAAGCGTAAATTAATAAACGCAAAATGACTTCGCTCTCTGGATATTCTCTGGATTACTTTACTTTTCGGTCTTGGAGTATTCATTTAATTTACATGCATTTCGCATAAACGCCAGGATAAGAAACGCTGAAATGAGAGAAAGATGTAAATGTTTTTTCTTCATTCTTCAAGACGATACAGTTTATGACTCCAGAGAAAAATCCCCCCGGGAGAAAATTTTCTCTTATTAAAAAGTTTTAGCATTTATACGAGAGACGGATCCGGGATATCATCACCTGAAAATTTAATGCAAAGGAGGTTTTTTTAAGGTTCAACGAGTCATCAGGATGAGGGACGCTTCATTTGTTCTCACAGTAAATTAAACTATTATGCAGGCGTGAAAAATGAGATAAACAAGGCGCGATCCGACCTCCAACTAACTCGCTGTGCACTCTAAAATCTACGGACAAATAGAGCGTCGTTTCACAAACGAAAATTAAAATAAATACGGTATATCTTATTGTTCTGTACTTTTTAACACGCACATTATTTATTTTTAACATTTTCATTTAATAAATAAATTACAAATATCTTATCCTAAAATTCCTGTATCTTTAAATCAATGCGAAATGCCTTTTTCAGACCTTATTGGGCTCTTCCATAGGGCTTTCCTAACCCCCTAGCAAGACCAAGAACAACACCAACAACAACAAAGTAGTCCGTAGGCTTACTCCCCGAGTAAGCGAAAACTGCATGAACTGGAACTCCCACATCCTCCCGCGCTACCAACTCAGTCCATAGGATGAAAGAAAAGCCCTGGGGTGGTAAAAAGAAAATAGGTTCATAGTGTTTACACATAGAGCAAGTTCCACTGAAAAACAATATCCACTTACAGACTCACCAAAAGCTTGTTTCCTTTGGCGAAATCCTTTTGCCAGTGACATCCGGTTGGCAATAGGACATCCAAGTCAACAATCGTTCGACAACGCAATTTTTGCGCGACGACATCAAAGGTCTGTTGATGGCATGGTGGCAGTCAGTGTTGCTAGAGACGCTTTGATGCGAAGCAGTCTTTTTTCCTAGGAACATTTAATGTCAAAGCTACACCCCACATGGCATAATATCGCCCATTATGATTATAGTTGGTACCAAGGTCTAAAGACCTTGGTTGGTACCTCTTCAATATCGGGTGCGGTAAGACTCTTCTTGAGTGTTGCCGTTCGAATTTAGTTTAGTGCATAGAAATTGATAGCTTTCAGTTATGAGATTTTTAGTTTTAGTATTTCACACAGTTGTACAAAGTACTGATCAGACGTTTAAAAATTGAAACTTATTTATGTCTGTGTATTTCGTCCAACATTGAATTTGCAATCGTCCAACATTGAATTTGCAATAAACACTGAACCATCCAAATCGCTCTGTACTTACAAATTAGTGAGTAATATTTTTGGATCAAGTTCATTTTTGCCACCACCAAATTACTAATATACTTAAAATTTTGTTAATACTATGAGAAATTTAGCATCGATAGTAAACTTACAATAACGGATTTTAACACTTCCTATGCTATACTCTGCTTCAAGGATCCCTTACCCGCTATCGGCAGATCTAAAAAAATAAAAAATGTAAAACAAAAACCGTATTGCAAATCAATTAGGGTAAGAGCTAAGTCGTGCCGAAGCTCTTATGCACACAAAACACCTGCCATTGTAAGCAGGAGAAATGATGACCCTGGTAGTGGTTGCAGGTTTTAATATTCATGAAGGTGATATTACTTTACAAATGAAAAGATAACTTTTGCAAGTTCAACTTCGAGGAGCGATAATATTTTTACGGCGATTCTATATCAGTTTCATAGGTTTACGAGCCGAATAAACAGAGACATCTGACTGTCGGGCTAAAAAAAAATAATATTGCTAACGACTTATTGTAACTATTAATCTAGTTATGTTTAGAGAGAGAGAGAGAGAGAGAGAGAGAGAGAGAGAGAGAGAGAGAGAGAGAGAGAGAGAGAGATTGCAATAATACAATGTTGATGACACGAAAATATCATCAACAATGTATTTTAAATATATTGAAGGATATTGTATTTTT
>NC_087205.1:11758630-11766130 GCF_015104395.2 Macrobrachium nipponense | reverse complement strand
AAGTCAAAATTACCTGGAACATTAAAGTTGATGACATGACCTGATAAACTCAAGAGTATTCCAATGTTTTAGTAACTTTAACCCTAAGAGTCTATGCTTGTCACTCAGTGGCGATGGTGTAGGAGATATCTAGAAAGCAACTTCCATCAAGTCAAAATTTACCGGGAACTTGGAAACATTAATACACTTCTCTCCAAACAGGTATCATGTTGGGCCTTAGCTTCTTCTTCCTCTGCTCATCTCCGCGCAGCGGCTGCGCGTCATCGAGGCCAACGGAAGACGAAGTCGTGTCCATCGCTTTCCCCCGGGACACACAGGCCTCCTTCGACATCATCCCATCTTCCGCACCTCCCGTGGAAGAAGACTTTTTCCAGCTTTCCCCAGTCCCGTCCCGGAGGGACACTTTCTACCCTCTTGTCTCTCACGGGCAGGGGCAGCAGCTGCCTTACCCTTACGGCCGTTTCGACCCAACGGCTCCGGAGGTGCCGCTGTACCCTTGCTGGGTCCCTCAGACTAGTATGCCCACGTTGCAACAGATGTCTCCCGAGTCGGAGGCGGTCATTAGACTCGCTATTCTCAATAACCCGCAGATTCCCTTGAGTCTGATACTGAGTAGTGGTCTAACTGTTCAGCCAAGAGTTTCTATATGAAGTTCTCTCTCTCTCTCTCTCTCTCTCTCTCTCTCTCTCTCTCTCTCTCTCTCTCTCTCTCTCTCTCTCTCCACGGTTGGTAATAAACCACGCGACACACGACGTCCACATATCGAATTTTCCCTTATTTTCGAACGATACTTTTTTTAACGAGTAAGTCCATTATACTTCAGCAAGAGCTAGATTTTCTTTATGGTTATACTTACTGCATTATATATTACAGTATATTTATTCTCAATGATAAATGCATCAAATCCTTCTTCTCTCTAGGAAGTGATAATTATGTTAAACATAACTGAATAGTACCGCGCTAGAACTTTTAAAACCATGAAACATTAGAGGAAAAGTCTTAAGCGTGAAACCTGGCAATTTCATTTTATTGTATAAATATACGTATCGTATTCTGTCACAGTGATCTATAAGAAATGTATAGTGATTTTGGGCTACATTATGTAACTCCCATTTACACTTGATTAATTGTTATAAGTTATAAGGAATTTATTTTTTATACCAATGATGTTGAATTGATTTTAGCAAGTTGCCAAATATTTCGATTGATATTTAACGTTATATCTTGTAATAAGTAGTTTTTTTTTTTTTTTTTTGGTTACTCAGCATCGTTGGGATTATTCTAGTGCCCTCGTCAACAATACAGTGTAATTAGTCATTCTTTTTGTTTGTGTCATCTGCATCGTGATATTCAAGTTCCAATTTTCTCGAGAAAAATATTGCAGAAGGACAACAGGCAACATCTGTGCAACATAATTTTAAAATAACGATAAGTATCATCTGCCGAAATATTTAGCATTCTCACAACGATAAAATCTGCATATTAACTAGACGAATACAATTTGGCCTTCACATGTTCTACAAGCAGCTTTCTCAAATAGGTTATATTTCCAAATATAAGTAAACTTCATTCAAAAATGTCTTTTTCATGAATTGTTTCTTCAAATTCTGTGCCCTTCAAATTTCTGCATGTGTTTTCTGGGCTTTTCATAAGGCTCTGAAGCACATATTTACTGGAAATCATTAAAACTACTCTAAGTTATTCTAATATCCAAGACCTTTCGAATATGTGAGAGACTATGTACAAAAAAAAAATAACCATCGTTTCCGGGCAGGGCTGTTGCTTAAATCAGTTAGGGACAAATTATTCCATGAATACCAGTCTCTCTCTCTCGTTCCACGCGTAAACGATGTGTGGTACTTATGCATACGACACAGGCAGTTTATTGAACGAGAGATTTTGTTAATATTTCAAGTGTTATGTATAAACATTGCATGTGGCCTTAATATTTATTATAAGAGTTTGGTTTCAAATGGATAAGATTGCCTTCTGGTGAATTGAATCAGAGAAAAATCTGAAAATGGTTATGAAGGAGTTTAACGACAAAATCAAATACCATTATTTCATTTTGTGGTGAAGGCAGGCGAAAGAAAAAGTTAAGAAAGCTGTAGAGATGAAATTATTATCGTAGTTTGTGTGTGTCGTACGAAGCATTGACAGCGAGACCTCTGAAGAACGAAAAACTTGAAAATTATTAGATTCTGTAAAAGATTGGAGCTGAGTATTTTGAGTTGATTTGTTCGCGAGACAAGATTAGAAAAACGAGTTATGGGAAAAGTATGCATAATCTACAAGTATCAAGAAGCACTGGAGTGGAGCGTCCTTAACGTTACAGGAATAGATATAGTGGCTGTAAGATTTGAAGGTAAGTTTAATGGCAGTGCACAGTTCAGAAGGGGTTACGACAAACTTCTGATGAGCCTTCTCTGCTGGTGTCTGAAAAGAATGATATGGAAGTGTTCGGGGTTGGAGATTCAACAGTTAGTGCTTGACTGTGGCAGTGGGTGTCTTAGTAAAGTATATATATATATATATATATATATATATATATATATATATATATATATATATATATATATATATATATATAGATATGCATATATATATATATATATGCATATCAGATATATATATATATATATATATATATATATATACATGTGTGTATATATATATATATTATATATATATATATAGATATATATATATATATTTATCTATATATATATATATATATATATGTAGGTTATATATATATATATATATATATATATCTTAATATATATATATATATCTATCATATATATATATATATATAAATATCTACATATATAATAGATAAATATATATATATATATATATATATTATAGAAAATATATATTTAAATATATATATATATATATATATATATATATATATATATGTGTGTGTGTGTGTGTGTGTGTGTGTTCGCATTTGTGTGTGCGTGTGTAGTTTGTTTGACATCTCAAGAATAAGACCCGGTTGGACTATATTAATTAGTATGGGGCTTTTACTTAGTAATTCTCAAATATACATATATTCAACACACTGTATACATAAACACAGACACCTACACACACACACACACACACATATAGATAGATAGATATGTTTGTGTGGGTGTGTGTTCCTGTATACAGTGTGTGTGAATGTATATGTACCTGAAAATTTAAAACAAGAAATCCTAGCGTACGTACTAAGCAAAGGTCCCACACCACATGATTCCTTGGAATACAGTACAAACGAGTCGTGTCCCTGATATATCAAACGCACTCTTACATTTAGTGGTTATAAGTAGTGTACGTTAAAACCGACAAGCGAGCTCCACTCTCTCCTACTAATCTAAGTGCTATTGCTTGAAACTTTCCCGCGTACAAAGAGTTACCGACCAAACTCGCATACGCGCGTGCTATATGCGATCCAAGTGTACCTGGAAAATCCATAATCAAGCCCCACTCAGTAGCAGTGTACTGAGGTTAATTGCTTTTCACTTGGGAGTCAGTGCTGGCGGAAATGTCCCGAGTAGTACAAACTCACGATCGCCTTCGCCCAACTTGGGGGTTCGACAGGAGAGGATCAATCATCACAGAGGTATTGCCTTCCTTGACCAAGTCCGGTTTCATTCGGTTCCGTCTGATGGATACCGGATTTGCGATGAATAATTTATCACTGTCACGATCTTACCCTTAGCGTGAGGGAAGGTTGTCAGTCGCATAAAAGAAAACGATAATCATATTGGTATTCTTATCCTCAATAATAAATGTATTGACTCGAATGCGCTAAGATTAAAATGTAGTGTGTCTGGTCTTTAAAAAAAAGGTAGTGTGGCTTAGGTTGAATTTTGGTTGGGGATGTTCAATTAAAATCGGTGTTTCAGTTAATCATGTCGAAAAGTATTCCATGTATTTTGAAGTTTCTAAGATAACATTATCTTGGTAGCTGCCTATGTAAATAATACTTGAGAGGCCATAGACATGGCGATCATGTAAGTAGTATCCATCTCCAAAATGATTTTATCATCTTATACCGTTTAATCTTTTTCGTCATAATCCAGTGAAAAGGAACATTTTTAATTTCAGCAAAGACTTTTTTAATATTTGGAACAGGAGAAATTTTCTCTTGTGTACTTTATTTCCTTTTCCACTTATAGTGTTTTTTTCTATCCTGTATATAAAGGGAATAAAAGATATATCAGCCTTTCTGTTGTTTAAATAACCTCCAATTAATACAGTGGATGACCCTTCAGTAGAAGAAAGTTTCAGGTAACGAAGATCTTAATTGATCAATTTGTTGACATTGAATAAGTGAATTTTTAAAAGTTTGGTTAATACTACAGGAATCTTTTCATCCTCGTTTTCTTCCTTTAGGTCGACATTTCAAATTTTGTTTGGAATTTTAGCTATCATATTCCCGATACATACTTCCTTAGATTTATTCTTGATAGGCATTGATTCCTGACACACTCCTCCAGTCAATATCCTAGTCACTGTGACATCTGTTTCTTCACATTACTTTATAAAGTACCAAAGTCGTTTGTTCGAATATATATTTTCTATACATCTACATCGTAAAAGATTAAATAGATTTACTATCTTTAATCCAAAACATTGCCTTTGTCTATTCTAAATTTCAAACTATGCAAATTTCTTTATTATTCTACTGACAGCTTATAGAGGAAATATGCCTTCTCCTTGTCCCTGGGTTAAAGGGCATCAGATATGTCGATAGGTAAGAACTGGATTCAGCCTAAATTTTTAATAGGGCCTCAGATGAACTCGCGTCCTGTTCGTGATGAGACATAACGCTTACTACATTCATTCTGTTGAATCCTGTCAGAGCGTCACATTGACAGATGGATTTAGTATGCCTTGTATGCAAAAAACACAAAAATGCAAAATATATAAAGAAATTGGCCTATATTTCAACATAAATCCATAAAAAGGATTATTTAGTTACATCGTACTTGTCCTTTGAGTCAATAAACAAATAAAATCTGCTCCGAAGATACAGCATATAATGCGGTATGGGCCACTGCCAGACACACGATCATGGCTAACTTTAACCTTAAATGAAATAGATACTACTGAGGCTAGAGGGCTGCGATTTGGTATGCTTGATGATTGGAGGGTGGATGATCAACGTACCAATTTGCAGCCCTCTAGCCTCTGTCGTTTTTAAGAGAAGAGCGCGGACGGAAAAGGTGCGGACGGACGGACAAAGCTATCTGGATAGTTTTCTTTAACAGAAAATTAGATCGAAACCCAAAGTATCTTTGCCAAGTTCAAGAATACATCAGCTTTCTCTGGTCACGTCAGTTGTCATCCGAAAACAATGGATACAGACCAGGAAGTGCAGAGGATGACTAAAATCAGAATATTTTATTAGAAACGAAGCCGAACAGAGCAAATTCCTCAAATGGACCTGCAATCAATAAGTAAATAAGTCATAATAGGATAAGGATATACGAGTTTATATAAAATAGGACGTTGTAATATGATTTCTTCTTTCTTTTATGTATCAAGATTACCCCTTATAAGTGAAACTTATAATCTTTGGTATTATACCAAAATCGAATACATCATATTCAGTGTGATGACCTCCATAGTGATATATTTGACTTTGATTCAATATATTCACTTAAACTACTTCATGATAAGGTTTATGTGTAAATCAACCTAAATCTCCAGTGCATATCTTAACTGTAATATTATCTTTAGTTTATGCTCTGATAAATCTGTAATCATTTATGACGATATTGCTTCGGTAGCCTGGTTTAAACTGTTATCTTGACAGCAAACATCCGATATTCCTGGCCGAAGTTACTAAGTAAAATATTTTTATTAAATAAAACGATTTATATAATTCCATTTGTGACATTACAGCGTAAAGAAGGGAACTTAACGTAGTTGAAACTTAAGTCAAAACGTTGTTTTTATAATTATCAGCTAATTAGTTTATCAACAGTCTCTTTTTAAAGTTAAAAAAAGTGGTCTCTATCCTCACTTGGAAAGTAGGTCTTTCGAATTATGTTGAATTTTTCTGATTATTTTCGTATACCATTAATGTATCTATTTTGCTAGATTGCTGTCATTTATAACGTATCAATATCTTTATGTTGTGAGAGTGTTGCCCTACATAAAGTAGAATTCATAATATTTTACCAAAAACAACTATTTTTTTACGTTCGATAGAATAATGGGAGCTGTTTTTTTTTCTTCGTTTTGTCTTCGTCATCCTGGAATACTCTAATCAGGTGTGACGGTGAGAAAAAACGTTCGGGAAAGTGCATTTGGTTAAACAACTTTAACAATGCCCTTGCATGTTTGAGACTAAAAGAACAAAAAATATCTAGTATAGAGAACCTTCTACAGACCTTCCTTTGACTGACAAAATAAAGCAGGTGTCCTTATGCATCACTGTTACGTGTTTAAAAGACATAAAAGTTATTGACGCAACCAGCATATAACCAATAGGCCTATTCACTATTAAACATCTTTTAAATAACTAGCAGCATCGTTCTTACTAAACACTATGTGGCACATATTATGTCAAAGATGTTCTGACTTCAAAATTTAATTCGCCACCGCACTTAGGTACCACAATATTATGCGGAAAATATAAGACACATTAACGGAGAAAGCCCATCTGCTATTAACTAGCATAAGAATTTGGGTAAATATATTTCAGAATTATTTGTTTACCTGTGAACTGTAATTTCATTTTCTCTTGAAGAATTCCTTTGGCCATTTCTGCAAATATAAGCTGCACAAAAAGAAAATTCCAGCACACTCTGAAAGCCTACTCGATTTCTGTTTTTTCTGGGTGTTTGAAGATGCCTGCAAGGACCTGCTACGGCCCACTGGTGTTAGCACGCCGAACTACGTAGTGATATTATACATACAACACGCCCAAATATATTATTATTGACCCTCTGTGGTTCAAATACTTGTTACATTACAAGCGGCTCTCAGGTTTGTTTGCAAAGGTAATGACGATACTTCTTTACTTCGTCTGTCCTTAATCACAATACCATACCATTAAATGAATCCCGTTTGTTCAGTTTTTATTATTCTTTAGACAACATTATGGTCGGTTTTCATAATGAGATTCGATGATTTCCTTCAATTTTCAGGAATGCTAATATCACGATGAAAAACTGCGGCATTTGTCCATAGCATAGCTTCCCTTTCGACCAAGTAAAATGGTATTCAGTAACAAAATGTGCTTTTACATAGTATCGTGCTGTGCCTGAACGATGGACTGGATACGACGAGTAAGTAGAAACTATTGAATTATCATGAAGCCTGTAAATTCATTCCTGCTTTGTGCTGAAGTCTCCTGAATTCAGATGTGTCGATTCCATTTTCTCCTGCAAGATTAATTTATTTATCTATTTTCCTATAATTCATGTCTCTCTCTCTCTCTCTCTCTCTCTCTCTCTCTCTCTCTCTCTCTCTCTCTCTCTCCAGGTTGATTTC